>NC_034182.2:25237717-25410217 GCF_002021735.2 Oncorhynchus kisutch
TATATACACTGCTCAAAAAAATAAAGGGAACACTTAAACAACACAATGTAACTCCAAGTCAATCACACTTCTGTGAAATCCAACTGTCTACTTAGGAAGCAACACTGATTGACAATAAATTTCACATGCTGTTGTGCAAATTGAATAGACAATGGGTGGAAATTATAGACAATTAGCAAGACACCCCCAATAAAGGAGTGGTTCTGCAGGTGGGGACCACAGACCACTTCTCAGTTCCTATGCTTCCTGGCTGATGTTTTGGTCACTTTTGAATGTTGGCGGTGCTTTCACTCTAGTGGTAGCATGAGACGGAGTCTACAACCCACACAAGTGGCTCAGGTAGTGCAGCTCATCCAGGATGGCACATCAATGCGAGCTGTGGCAAGAAGGTTTGCTGTGTCTGTCAGCGTAGTGTCCAGAGCATGGAGGCGCTACCAGGAGACAGGCCAGTACATCAGGAGACGTGGAGGAGGCCGTAGGAGGGCAACAACCCAGCAGCAGGACCGCTACCTCCGCCTTTGTGCAAGGAGGAGCACTGCCAGATTCCTGCAAAATGACCTCCAGCAGGCCACAAATGTGCATGTGTCTGCTCAAACGGTCAGAAACAGACTCCATGAGGCTGGTATGAGGGCCTGACGTCCACAGGTGGGGGTTGTGCTTACAGCCCAACACTGTGCAGGACGTTTGGCATTTGCCAGAAAACACAGAGATCGGCAAATTCGCCACTGGCGCCCTGTGCTCTTCACAGATGAAAGCAGGTTCACACTGAGCACGTGACAGACGTGACAGAGTCTGGAGATGCTGTGGAGAATGTTCTGCTGCCTGCAACATCCTCCAGCATGACCGGTTTGGCGGTGAGTCAGTCATAGTGTGGGGTGGCATTTCTTTGGGGGGGCCGCACTGCCCTCCATGTGCTCGCCAGAGATAGCCTGACTGCCATTAGGTACCGAGATGAGATCCTCTGACCCCTTGTGAGACCATATGCTGGTGCGGTTGGCCCTGGGTTCCTCCTAATGCAAGACAATGCTAGACCTCATGTGGCTGGAGTGTGTCAGCAGTTCCTGCAAGAGGAAGGCATTGATGCTATGGACTGGCCCGCCCGTTCCCCAGACCTGAATCCAATTGAGCACATCTGGGACATCATGTCTCGCTCGTGTGTGTGTGTGTGTGTGTGTGTGTGTGTGTGTGTGTGTGTGTGTGTGTAAAAAAAAAATAGAGATATAGATATATACTGGGTCCAGGTGGAAAAGGCCCAGGTCTATTTCGGGAACGGGTTCAACATTTTGGACCCATGAAGGCCTGTACGCTCTCGCTCGCTCCCCCCTGTGGCAATATCATAATATTACATCACATCCTCTACAAACAATAACATGTATTTAGTAGCCCTGGATACGCTTGTTCATTTAATTGTTATTCAACCTTTATTTATCCAGGTTAGTCTCATTGAGGTAAAACACCAGCAGGTTCGCTGTGTTACAGGTGTGTCTGTTTGACTGAGCATCATAGCTAGTTGGGTGATCTCACAAACATGCCTCTGCTTCCACCTCTGCTTGCTCTTTGTGGTCTAGGCCAGGGGATTACTATTAAAGCACTTTATGACAACTGCAGATGTAAAAAGGGCTTTATAAATACATTTCATTGATTTGATTGGTTGATTGACATACATGTTCCTCTCCTCTCTGCCCCCCCAGGCGGTGTTTACGTACTGGATGACGTCCAACTGCTTCTCCCTGGCCCAAGTGGCCCTGCTCAAACACCCCCTGGTCAGACAGAAGCTGAGGATCCCAGAGAGGATCGAACACCCTACCTCCGCCCTGCCCCAGAACGACGGCTTCTTCGAGACCATCAAGAAGGGTGGGTGTGGTTGTGGGACTGATGGGGATGTGTCATGGAGTCACCTGTCAAAATAGGATTCTCTTTTGTGGTTGGATTAGCTTTTTTCCTCTTCTCTTTCTCCCCCTTCATTTCTTTTCACTCTCACACACATTCTCTTTCCCCCCCTTTTTTAAAACGTGGTCACCTGTCCCTCCTATAGGCTGGAAGAATGCTCAGCTTGCCCAGCAGTTGGAGGAGAGGGAGAGGAGGATCAAGAACCACCTGGATATTGCATCAAAAGGTAAGAACACTGGTGCCTTTTTACCACAACCCCTTTCTTAGGATCAACAATATTTACCGTTACTGTGTTTTTACTCCTAAATGGAATGTTAACATCCTCTTTGATACATGCTTTTGTTTCTCTGTGAAAACGCTCGTGGATCTTTATTTAGCCTAAAATTTTGGCTCTTCAACCAGGTCCATTGAGACAGACCTTCACTCACAACCCTCTACAGCAGTCGACACCATCCATTGCAGCAACAGCAACAACCAAGTCAGCCAAAGCAAAACAAGCATCCCCGGCAACCGGTGGTAAGAAGAGGCCATGGGAGGAGACTATTGGTTGAAGAAGAGTGACAGACCGTTTGAAGGCCCAATGAATTATGTGTGCATATTTATTGAGAGAGAAGTGTGTGGAGGGATTGGTAGACAGGACATGGGCGGCGCACAGGGTTTGTCATAAATGTAGTCTAAATAAAGAGCAAACTTCTGTTGCCTTAAGTCTGTGTACATTATGACAACCTGAATTCTGATTTGAAAACAGGAAAACGTTTAGGTGATTATATCCATTGGAATGACTGCAATGGAATTGTTAAGTCATATATATACACACACAAAATTGACCGTTCCCCGTTGTGCTGTTCTTATTTCTGATAGTTTTCAAGAGCTAAGAAGTTATCCAATTTATTGACTTGAATGCTAATCAATAAAAAATTGTTAAATTCGCTGCCCTGTTTTGCTTGTTTTACAGCGGGTCATTTAATTTTGTTGGCGGTGGTCTCGTATTGCTACATAAAAAATATTTAGAAAATAAAGGTTGCTAACATGGCAGCTGTTCTAAAACCTGGTTGATTTCTATATAGCGCTCTGGTTACAACTACTGTCTGTATTCTACTCATCCATGGTGGGAATTTAGAAGAAGTCAGTCATGTAACATTTATCAGTAATTTATTATAAATACAGTGTAAACCTTTGACTAACCATCGACTCAACCAACCCCCCTCCCCCACAAAGATCTTAAAAGCTTCAGGTGGGACAGACATTTACATAGAACACAAAAAAAGTGTCTAGAGCAACCTACTGTTCTAGTCCTCACTACAGGTGATGCCAAAGACGACATTTATTGTCAGCAGTGCTGTTTCAATGATGATCTACCTACCCACAAAACAAATTAACCCGCTAATTAGATTTCTTTCCTACATGTCTTCAGTATCTCTTGTTATTCAATAATGACATTTTATTAATGCCACTTCACAGGTATTAGTAGACTTATACCTCTGTGTTTATAAAGGCAGCCCCGTTCTGATATTTTGCCCAATTATTGGCAAAAGAGCTGATCTGATTGGTCAAAAGACCAATTAGTGGAAACAGATCAGAATTGGGCTGCCTGTGCAGATGCCTATATTGAAAGATCATAAATATCAGTATTTGAGTAAAATATGTAAGGCATAGGAATGGTTTAGTATTGATACATCAGGAGTGTGTGTGGAACGTCCTCAGAGGCAGCTGGAGTGTCATCCTGGCCGTAGAACGACCCCATCGTCCAATGAACATGAACATATCATGGCGATAATTGGTCCAATGAATGGCTGCCGTTTGAATCAGCAGCCCATGGCTGAGGGAAATACTGGCCAGGAAGTGTTTTGTGCGTCTTCAGTGTTGGTTCTTATCTCTTCACTCCAACTTTTCTATGACATCCAACTCAGTCACAACAGAATAGCACACCTTCTGAATCAACAGACCAAAGTTGGCTAGAGGGAGAGAGGATGAGAGACCTATCCATCAAATACATCATCAATGTAGTGACATTAGCAATAGCATGAGAGGTGCACTTTGGTTGAAGAATGTACATAAAAATGTTGGCATACAAAATAATGTACTTACATAACTCATGTCATACAAAATTCCAGTAATTTCCCCAAAGTTCCCAGGTTTTCCAGAAATCCTGGTTTGGTAGATTCCCTGGGATTTTCCAGAAACACTGGGAATTTGGGTAAAGTCCCCAGATTTTTGCAACACTATACTAAATTCAAACATTCATCTGATTCTTACCAAAGAACCTGCGGAGCCACATGGGCCTTTTGGTGGCGGGAGTGTAGATACACAGGAAGTAAACGGGGACTCCTGATAGGGCGATGCCGATGCCAATCAGAGAGTTGATAGTGTCACTGTAGATTGGAACCACCACTAGGAACACGGTGCAGAAACAGAAGATGATTGGGAAGAACAGACTGAGCTGATAGAGGGAGAGAGAGAGAGAGAGAGGGAAAGAGAGAGAGAGGGAGAAAGAGAGAGGGAGAAAGAGGGGGAGAGAGAGAGAGAGGGGGAGAGAGGAAGAGTTATGTCATAACTATCAAACAGGGTCTGGTATTGACGTCAAACAGTGAAAGAGATTCAAAACTATTGTGAATTACAGTACAAACGCTTCAGACATTACACCAATGGAAGTTTGCATTTGAATATGTCTATAGGCTACAGTGTTTTGTGCTGAGCCTATTGGTGTTAAAGGTGAATGTGTGGACGATTGTGTTACCTTGAGGGGTCGGACTCTGTCTGGCTGTTTCCAGCGCAGGTACAGCTGTCCCAGGATAGACAGGCCCACAAAGAACCAGTAGCTGAAGCTGTAATAGTTGATCAGTTTAAAGATGTCCTCCACACACAGATAGACCAGAGCCATGGCACCCTATAGCATAGAGCAACAGCACTATGTCAATATACTGTACATACAGACTATGTTTCAGAGACACTGTAGAAAGAGGGAGAGCTGAACTCTACAGGACAGACAGACAGACAAACAGTGCGCTGAGGCAGACAGAACAACGGGTTAAAATAAAGGACTGCTGAGACAGGTAGGCAGATTTCTGGGACAGACGGAACCCGGAGGCAGACAAAACGATGGGTCCAAATTTTCGGTAGACGCAGAAGCAGAACGTTGACACAGAACTCGGACAAATGCAAAACTGAACAATGAAAACAACTCGTAAGACAATGGAAATGTACATTTTTCAACAGACAGTCAGACAGACGCACCACACACACACACACACACACACACACACACAGACTGGTTTTGCGGGATGACTGACGTTGAAGAGCAGTGCGGGGATGGGGGTGTAGCGGGTGACGTGGATCATGCAGAGGTAGTCTGGGAGATGGCCCTCCCTGGAGCCCACGAAGAACAGCCTGCAGGGAACACACACACACACACAGGGTTATCGCGTGTCGGTCAAATAAGGAGGAGAGGATCAGTGATAACAGTAACGATGATGAAGAGGAGGATGATGATGCGATAATGATAGTTAAGACGCGTATCCGCCATGTCATTCTAATTCACCTGGAGGCAGCCAGGATAGAAGCGTTGAGTCCTCCGAAGCAGGAGAGAGCCACCGCTAGAGGGATGGTCCAGTTCATCACGCCAAACACCTGGTCTGCAAACGTCTGGGGGAATAAAAACATATCTTATACTACACCAATTCAAAACGCTTACAGTACATCCTATGACAAAGTAATTTAGGGCTTATTCAATGGGATGATACTGCGGATAGAATTGTAAACATCTGACATACTGTATAGAACCGGCTTTATGTTGTGTCATGTACAGGGAATCCTATTTCGATCCGAAGTGAACTTACCACAGCCACAGCGTCACTGTCCAGGATGGCGGGAATGGGCAGCACAGTGTAGTAGGCAACATTGGTCAGGATGTAGATCACAGTGACGATGGGCATGGAGATGGCGATGGCCAGGGGCAGGTTCCTGTAGATCACACAAACAAAACACCAGGGGGAGACAGAGACACATAGATTTTTAGAAAACAACACAGCAAGTACGAAAACATTTAGGATGGCTCGGAAACATCCAGGGTTCTCCATGAGTGAACGGGTCAAGAGTTGAGTCGGAGGAGGAGGAGGAGCAGGGGGGAGGAGCAGAGGGAGGAGGCGGGGTGTGCTTGTCACGTAATCTGCCTGAGAACTCCTGGAAGTAGCTTGTGATCCAGTCATGTCTGTCTTGCTCCATTTCATCAGCGTTTAAGTGTGCGAATCAGAGCCAAGGGGATCAGATAAATCCTTCCCTCAGGAGGAAGAGCCCCTCGCCTTCCCCTGCATAAAACACCACTACCCATTCAGTAGGTTATCCCTTTCCATACCTCCCATCCTTGCCTCATCAAACCACTATTACTTGACATTCTCTACCAATCGCAACCACTCCATATATTCCTACATACTCCTACCCCTCTCCTTATTACACTTGCATCCTCTCAAGTCTCCCATTCCTTCTACACCTATGCCCTCTCATCCTTCTACTCAGTGATGTAAAGTACTTAAAGTAAAAATAGTTTACAGTACTACGTTAAGTCTTTTTTTGGGGTTGATCTGCACTTTACTATACTATACATATTTTATGACAACTTTCACTTCACTACATTCCTAAAGAAAATAATGTACTTTTTACTCCATACATTTTCCCTGGCTGAAAAAAGTATTAAATCAAATCAAACTTTATTTGTCACATGCACCGATTTGTCACATGCGCCGTCTACAAGTGTAGACCCTACTGTGAAGTGCTTACTTACAAGCCCTTAACCAACAGTGCAGTTCAAGAAGAGTTAAGAAAATATTTACCAAATAAACTAAAGTAAAACATAATAAAAAGTTACACAATAACATAACAACAAGGCTATATATATATACACATGGGGTCATTTTAATGGCTTTCCTCTGACACCACCTGTTATATAGGTCCTGGATTGCAGGAAGCTTGGCCCCAGTGATGCACTGGGCTGTACGCACTACCCTCTGTAGTGCCTTACGGTCAGATGCTGAGCAGTTGCCATACAGGCAGTGATGCAACTGGTCAGGTTGCTCTCTTTTTGAGGATCTGGGGACCCATGACAAATCTTTTCAGTCTCTTGAGGGGGAATGGGTTTTGTCATGCCCTCTTCACGACTGTCTTGGTGTGTTTGGACCATGATAGATCGTTGATGATGTGGACACCAAGGAACTTGAAAACTCTCGACCCGCTCTCCTACAGCCCCGTTGATCTTAAATGGGGCCCGTTCGGCCTGCCTTTTCCTGTAGTCCACGATCAGCTTCTTTGTCTTGCTCACATTGAGGGAGAGGTTGTTGTCCTGGCACCACATTGCCAGGTCTCTGACCTCCTCCCTATAAGCTGTCTCATTGTTGTGGGTGATCAGGCCTACCACTGTTGTGTCGTCAGCAAACTTAATGATTGGAGTTGGTGTTGGAGTCGTGTTTGGCCACGCAGTCGTGGGTGAACAGGGAGTACAGGAGAGGAATAAGTACATACCCCTGAGGGGCCCCTGTGTTGAGGATCAGTGGCAGATGTGTTGTTGCCTACCCTTACCACCTGGGGGCGGCCTGTCAGGAAGTCTAGGATCCAGTTGCAGAGGGAGGGGTTTAGTCCCAGGGTCCTTAGCTTAGTGATGAGCTTCGTGGGCACTATGGTGTTGAACGCTGAGCTGTAGTCAATGAACAGCATTCCCACATAGGTGTTACTTTTGTCCAGGTGGGAAAGGGAAGTGTGGAGTGCGATTGAGATTGCGTCATCTGTGGATCTGTTTGGGCGGTATGCGAATTGGAGTGGGTCTAGGGTATCCGGGAGGATGCTGTTGATGCCTTTCAAAGCACTTCATGGCTACCGACGTGAGTGCTACAGGGCGGTAATCATTTAGGCAGATTACCGTCGCTTCCTTGGGCACAGGGACTATGGTGGGCTGCTTGAAACATGTAGGTATTACAGACTCAGTCAGGGAGAGGTTGAAAATGTCAGTGAAGACAATTGCCAGTTGGTCCATGCATGCTTTTGAGTACACGTCCTGGTAATCCATCTGGCCCTGTGGCTTTGTGAATGTTGACCTGTGAATGTTATCACACAGTCATCCAAAACAGCTGGTGCTCTCGTGCATGCTTCAGTGTTGCTTGCTTCGAAGCGAGCATAAAAGGCATTTAGCTCGTCTGGTAGGCTCACTGGGCAGCTCGCGTCTGGGTTTCCCTGTGTAGTCCATAATAGTTTTCAAGCCCTGCCATCTCCGACGAGCATCAGAGCCGGTGTAGTAGTTACATTTTCAATGCTTAGCAGGTCAGGAAAATGGTCCAATTCACGCACTTATCAAGAGTACATCCCTGGTCATCCCTACTGCCTCTGCTCTGGCGGACTCATTTGTAAATTATGTCTGCGTGTTGTAGTGTGCCACTGGCTACCCATACATTAAAATAACAAGGACATTGTGCCTTATGGTTTGCTTAATATGAGCAATTTGAAATGATTTTGATACTTAGTATCTTTTTTGCAATAACATTTACTTTGATCCTTAAGTATATTTAAAACCAAATACCTTTAGACTTTTACTCAAGTAGTATTTTACTGGATAACTTTCACTTCATCTTCACGTCATTTTCTATTAAGGTATCTTTACTCAGTTGTCTACTTTTTCCACCACTGCCTTAACTCCTTCCATATATCTAAGCCTCCATTCACTATACTCTCATTGCTACCCATCCTCTACTCCTTCACTACTACTCATTCCTTACAGAGGGTTAACCCTTTACCCACTGGTGCCTTCATCCTGCCCTCCCTGTCTCCCCCCTAACCTCTCTGGGTTTTTGATCTCCTCCGTGACGAAGTTCAGTGTGTCCCATCCGGAGTAAGAGAACAGAGCAGAGTAAAGCGCCAGAGCTATGTTTCCTGGATCCGTCGACGAGCCCTCAAACATGCCCTCAAAGTTCTGTGTCTGACCTGAGGAACACACACACACACACACACACACACACACACACACACACATTATAACACGTACATAAATAACATACATTCACTGGTGCAAATGAATGCATGTCAATATAAGATATTAATATGTAAGTTATGTCAAATAAATGTATGTTAAGGAACATGTCCGAGTGTTCACAGTGTGCATGTCTGTGTCTGTGAATGTACCGTATAGTGGATGGATGGGTGAATATTTGTACGATATTAGTGATTTGTATTGAGTGGGAGACATCCTGTCATCGGTACCTTGGCTTATCTTGAACAGGCCGGTGATGATGACAGCGATGAGGGCGATGACCTTAGCATAGGTGAAGAAGTCCTGGACACGCGTCCCCCACTTCACATAGGCACAGTTCACAAAGGTCAGCAAACCTGTGGGAGAAACACAGACATTAAGATCTACGTTACTGCAGAGTGAGACAGAGAGACGGAGCGCACCCACACACGCACACACACTGCATTGTGGGGCTGAGCTGCATGGGTCTGAGGTGCCTACTATAGCAACACCATTATACCTCAGTGTAGGCTTCTCTATCTACATAACGGGGTCCCTGAGAGTCAGAATTCCTTGTGGATGAGCAAGTCTGGACTCTGATTGGCCACTACGCTGACATGTACGTGTGTGCGTGTTCTAGTTTTAGAGTCTGCGTAGCTTGAGGAAATGAGGCTGCTGACTGCAGCAGTCCAGCCAGTTGTTTTCCACAGAAGGAAAGACCAGAGAGCAGACAGATAAAGTGCACTCCTTGAAATGATTTAAAGACCTCGACAAAACATTAGTCAAAGCACTAACATACTGACACACTGACTGACTGTCTAGCTTCCTGACTGACAAATACACACTGACTGACTGTCTAGCTTCCTGACTGACAAATACACACTGACTGACTGTCTGGCTTCCTGACTGACAAATACACACTGACTGACTGTCTAGCTTCCTGACTGACAAATACACACTGACTGACTGTCTAGCTTCCTGACTGACAAATACACACTGACTGACTGTCTAGCTTCCTGACTGACAAATACACACTGACTGACTGTCTAGCTTCCTGACTGACAAATACACATTGACTGACTGTCTAGCTTCCTGACTGACAAATACACACTGACTGACTGTCTGGCTTCCTGACTGACAAATACACACTGACTGACTGTCTAGCTTCCTGACTGACAAATACACACTGACTGCCTGACTGGCTAGCTACTTACAAATACACACTAACTACCTGACTGACTAGCTTACTTACAAATACAGACTGGCTGCCTGACTGACTAGCTTACTGACAAATACACACTGACTGCCTGACTGACTACCTTACTGACAAACTGACTGGCTTTCTGACAGATACAGACTGGCTGTCCAATCGACTTACTGACAGAAACAGACAGTTGCTAACAGTGTCCTTGTACACTGCTCCCCCAGTTTTAAGAAAACATGTTTTCCAGTTAACCTTATCTCTCTCTCTCCCTCTCTGTCCTTATCAGTGTTTGTTCCTTCAAGTTCACAAAGTTACATGGAGATAGATCCATAGGATGGTCCAGTCTGAATCATTACTGTTCTCCTTGTATCAATGTATCCCTCCTTTCAAAATGGTGACATCCCAAACGTCACCATATTCCCTATGTAGTAAACTACTTTTCATCAGTGCCGTTTTAGAGACACCCTATATAATCTCACACACTACATCATGTTTAGTGAACCTTTAAAATACTAAAAATGCTCCTTAGCAATATATTCATGCAAAGCAGCCATAATATCATGTACCATACAGTGTTTGCCTAAATGATTAACACTCAAGTTCATATCTAAACTCAGCAAAAGATGAAATGTCCTCTCCCTTTCAACTGTGTTTATTTTCAGCAAACTTAACATATGTTAATATTTGTATGAACATAAGATTCAACAACTGAGACATAAACTGAACAAGTTCCACAGACATGTGACTAACAGAAATTAAAAAGTAACAGTCAGTATCTGGTGTGGCCACCAGCTGCATTAAATACTGCAGTGCATCTGCTCATCATGGACTGCACCAGATTTGCCAGTTCTTGCTGTGAGATGTTACCCCACTCTTCCACCAAGGCACCTGCAAGTTCCCGGACATTTCTGGGGGGAATGGCCCCAGCCCTCACCCTCCAATCCAACAGGTCCCAGACGTGCTCAATGAGATTGAGATCCGGGCTCGTCGCTGGCCATGGCAGAACACTGACATTCCTGTCTTGCAGGAAATCACGCACATAACGAGCAGTGTGGCTGGTGGCATTGTCATGCTGGAGGGTCATGTCAGGATCAGCCTGCAGGAAGGGTACCACATGAGGGAGGAGGATGTCTTCCCTGTAACGCACAGTGTTGAAATTGTCTGCAATGACAACAAGCTCAGTCCGATAATGCTGTGACACACCGCCCCAGACCATGACAGACCCTCCACCTCCAAATCGTCCTGCCTCAGAGTACAGGCCTCTGTGTTACGCCGATTCCTTCGACAATGAACGTGAATCCGACCAGAAGAACACTTTTTGCCAGTCCTGTCTGGTCCAGCGACAGTGGGTTTGTGCCCATAGGCGACGTTGTTGCCAGTGATGTCTGGTGAGGACCTGCCTTACAACAGGCCTACAAGCCCTCAGTCCAGCCTCTCTCAGCCTATTGCGGACAGTCTGAGCCCTGATGGAGGGATTGTGCATTCCTGGTGTAACTCGGGCAGTTGTTGTTGCCATCCTGTACCTGTCCTGCAGGTGTGATGTTCGGATGTACTGATCCTGTGCAGGTGTTGTTACACGTGGTCTGCCACTGAGAGAATGATCAGCTGTCCATCCTGCCTCCCTGTAGCGCTGTCTTAGGCGTCTTACAGTATGGACATTGCAATTTATTGCCCTGGCCACATCTGCAGTCCTCATGCCTCCTTGCAGCATGCCTAAGGCATGTTCATGCAGATGAGCAGGGACCTTGGGCATCTTTCTTTTGGTGTTTTTCCAGAGTCAGTAGAGAGGCCTCTTTAGTGTCCTAAATTTCCATAACTGTGACCTTAATTGCCTACCGTCTGTAAACTGTTAGTGTCTTTACGGCCGTTCCACAGGTGCCTGTTCATTAATTGTTTATGGTTCATTGAACAAGCATGGGAAACAGTGTTTAAACCCTTTACAATGAAGATCTGTGAAGTTATTTTGATTTTTACTAATTATCTTTGAAAGAGAGGGTCCAGACAAAGAAGGTTCATAATAGCACCCTGCGGTTTTCCTAGTGTTGTTACGCTGTCAGTGTCCTAATTTGAACCATAAATATACACATACAGGCCAATGTACATCATTGACCATAACTCCTTCTCCCCTTCCTCCCCCATAACCACTGGGGAACCATAACACCGTCTCCCGCTTCCTCCCACAAACGAGGTATGAAGAGACATGAAGATATAGACCAAAACAGTCTCCTATAAATAGGAGGTCTTCTTAGCTTTCCTGCAGGCAAGTTACCAAATTGCCTTCTAGTGGCGTCATGGGTGGAATGTTATATTTTTCATAATTAATAAACATTATTTTAAAAAACCTGCAGAAAATCCAGTGTTTCTATGTCAAATGGTTCAAATGGTTGCTTTAGCAGTATGCTTAGGGTCATTGTCCTGCTGGAAGGTGAACCTCCGTCCCAGTCTCAAATCTCTGGAAGACTGAAAAAGGTTTCACTCAAGAAGTTCCCCATATTTAGCGCCATCCATCATTCCTTCAATTCTGACCAGTTTCCCAGTACCTGCCAATGAAAAACATCCCCACTGCATGATGCTGCCACCACCATGCTTCACTGGGGGGATGGTATTCTCGGGGTGATGAGAGGTGTTGGGTTTGCGCCAGACATAGCATTTTCCTTGATGGCCAAAAAGCTCTACCAGAGTACCTTCTTCCATATGTTTGGGGAGTCTCTCACATGCCTTTTGGCGAACACCAAACGTGTTCGCTTATTTTATTCTTTAAGCAATGGCTTTTTTTCTGGCCACTCTTCCGTGAGCCCAGCTCTGTGGAGTGTACGGCTTAAAGTGGTCCTATGGACAGATACTCCAATCTCCGCTGTGGAGTTTTGCAGCTCCTTCAGGGTTATCTTTGGTCTCTTTTTTGCTTCTCTGCTTTAATACCGTCCTTGCCTGGTCTGTGAGTTTTAGTGGGCAGCCCTCTCTTGGAAGGTTTGTTGTGGTGCCATATTATTTCCATTTTTTAATAATGGATTTAATGGTGCTCCGTGGGATGTTCAAAGTTTGATAATAAAACAAATATAACCCAACCCTGATCTGTTCTCCACAACTTTGTCTCTGACCTGTTTGGAGATCTCCTTGGTCTTCATAGTGCCACTTGCTTGGTGGTGCCCCTTGCTTAGTGGCGTTGCAGGCTCTGGGGCCTTTCAGAACAGGTGTATATATACTGAGATCGTGTGACAGATCATGTGACACTTAAATAAAGTCAACCTGTGTGCAATCTAACTAATTATGTGACTTCTGAAGGTAATTGGTTGCACCAGATCTTAGTTAGGGGCTTCATAGCAAAGGGGGTGAATACATATGCATCAACCACTTTTCAGTTATAAATATTTTTTAAACAAGTAATTTTTTCATTTCACTTCACCAATTTGAACTATTTTGTATGTCCATTACATGAAATCCAAATAAAAATCTATTTAAATTACAGGTTGTAATGCAACAAAATAAGTAGAATAGTTTTGCAAGGAACTGTATATACAAAAGTATGTGGACACCCCTTCAAATTAGTGGATTTGGCTATTTCAGCAACACCTGTTGCTGACAGGTATGTATCATCAAGCACACAGATATGCAATCTCCATAGACAAACATTGGCAGTAGAATGGCCTTACTGAAGAGCTCAGTGACTTTCAACGTGGCACCGTCATAGGATGCTACCTTTCCAACAAGTCATTTCGGCAAATTCCTGCTCTGCTCGAGCTGCCCCTGTCAACTGTAAGTGCTTTTATTGGGAAGCGAAGTGGTAGGCCACAGATGTTCACAGAACTGGATGATGAGTGCTGAAGCGCGTAGCCCGTAAAAATCGTCGGTCCTCGGTTGCAACACTCACTACCGAGTTTCCAAACCTTCTCTGGAAGCAACGTCAGCACAATAAATGTTCGTCGGGAGCTTCGCAGTGGAAACGCGTTCTCTTGAATGACGAATCACGCTTTATTATGTGGCAGTCCGGACTGGAGAACGCTACCTGCCCCAATGCATAGTGCCAATGGTCTGGGGCTGTTTTTCATGGTTTGGGCTAGGCCCCTTTAGTTCCAGTGAAGGGAAATCTTAATGGTACAGCAGACAATGACATTGTAGACGACTCTGTGCTTCCAACTTTGTGGCAACAGTTTGGGGAAGGACCTTTCCTGTTTTATCATGACAATGCCCCCGTGCACAATGCGAGTTCCATACAGAAATGGTTTGTCGAGATCGGTGTGGAAAAACTTGACTGGTCTGCACAGAGCCCTATTATGCAGACTGCGAGCCAGGACTAACAACATCAGTGCCCGACCTCACTAATGCTCTTGTGGCTGAATGGAAGCAAGTCCCTGCTGCAATCTTCCAACATCAAGTGGACAGCCTTCCATGAAGAGTGGAGGCTGTTATAGCAGCAAAGGGGGAGACCAACTCCATATTAATGTCCATGATTTTGGAATGAGATGTTTGACAAGCAGGTGTCCACATTTTGGTCATGTAGTGTATTTCAGTCTTCTGTGATGTATATAAAGTGCAATATTGGGACGCAAACTCTATATCTGACACGGTACAGGTGTCTTCTTTCTTTAAGCCCATAACCATGTATGTGAGGTGTATACTTTTGTTTCAAAGTAGATTTGTTTAAGACTACCAAGAAACACTATGTGACCCTGATTTAGCCCACTGCAGTAAAAGGTTAAACATAACATATCACACCACCCAGACCGGTCCAGACAGAGACAGTGAGTGATCTGGACTAACAGATGACTGACAGAGCGTAGCTGGCAACACAGATGTCCAAGGCGTGGTTGTATTGACAGTGAAAGGCTAGAAGGGTGGAAGGGTGTAGATCAGGTTGGTCCTGTTGGATAGTCTAGATCTGGACCAGATGTGAGGGGAGGTCAAAATACAGGGAAGATTGACATCTGCCATGGTTCGCGCAGTCCTGTGGTGTACGGAGTACTCCTAACCACCGATACAGGATCAGGTATTTTTCAATCAGCCTGATGGTTAAGGTTGGGGTTGACAGTAGGGTAATCTGATCCTATAGCTGTGGTAATAGCTCATTTCTACCTGGGGGTGTTACTGGTCTTTTCATTGGCTGTTGAAGTCCCCTAACGCCTGTAACCACTGATACAGGATCAGGTATTTTCCCATCCACTTGATGGTTAAGGTAAGGATGGGGTGCAGAGAAATCTGATCCTAGAACTGCGGTTATGGTTCACTTCTTTGCCATGCTTCAAGACCGGAGTCAGAGTCTTGAAGTAGAAAATACATTTACCTTTTTAACTAGCAGCTATCAGCACATTCACAGTCCTCAAAGCATTGTTTATCTAAGTGTGTGTGTTGTAATTAGATGATTGAGTGTTAATTATTACTTTAGTAAATATTGTAACAGTGTTCCATCTGGTTTCCGTAGTAGACTTCTGTCTCGTTGACTCAGGGTTCCATCTTGTTGCTAATATTCTGTTTGTTATTTTGAAAACATTTTTAAAAATATAACCTTTATTTAACTAGGCATGTCCGTTAAGAACAAATTCTTATTTGCAATGACAACCAACCGTAGCCAAGCCCTAACCCAGACGACGTTGGGTCAATTGTGCCAATTGATGGGACTCCCAATCCCGGGCCGTGATACAGCCTGGAATCGAACCAGGTACTATAGCGACACCTCTTGCACTGAGATGCAGTGCCTTAGACCGCTGCGCCACTCGTGAGCCCCTATCAATCTGTTCCAGTAGTCTGTCTAATACGTAACCTACTAATGTCTGTCAAACTCACAAGAATAATATGACTGTGAGTGGTTGTGCTGAGGTCCAGTTTACTACTAATCAGCTAGAACAATATCCATGTCTCAACACTCTCACTCTGCTCTCTACATATTACCTTACAAACCTCTATTCATCCTCGTCTCCCTTGGTTTATAAATTATCAATTTACAGTACACTATTGTCATGGGTCACAGGCTATGCTTGCAGTTTCATCTGGTCAGGTCATGTGATAAGACAAGTCACACAGACATTTTAAAATAGTTGAGTGGATTCTCCTTTCCCCTATCTTCGGTCTTTTAGACAGGAAGCACGTGTTGTAGTCTGTTGTCTCTGTCCTCCCCTCGCTGTTCCTCTTTCAACCTCTAGTGTTCCCTTCGGTTGCTGAGGTGCTTGACGTGGGTATGCCGTCATTTACTTTCTGTTCCCCTTTCCCACAAAGAGAGGCGCATAAAACCCATATATCCACGTTTAGCACAAACGGGACTGTGAACGCACACACAGTCACTATGCAAAGTCCTTGCCAATACTATGGTTGGGGCCCAGAGTTTTTCTTGATAAGTTCCAGTGGTTAGGAAAAACCCAGGGCCCAAGCTACAGTAGAGACAGTGGAACAGTACTGCACCAACACACCAACAAGAACCCCCCCCCACCCCCCCATACACAATGACTATAACATACTCACATATACAGGCCGCTGCCAGCATGCGGTTAGCCAGGTAGGGGGCTATGCAGGTGGGGAAGACGGGCTGCACCATGTAGTTAGAGAAGGTGATGGCTATGACCGCCTGGCTGGTGGGCTCTATGATCAACAGGGAAGTCCACAGCCTGATGAAGGCCAGGAACCCTCCGAAGGCCTCCAGGATGTAAGCATAACTGGCCCCTGACTTGGTGATGGTGGTCCCCAGCTCGGCATAACACAAGGCCCCGAACACAGAGAAGATACCACCGATGGTCCACACTACCAGCGACAGCCCATAGGAGGCGCTGTAGATTAACACACCTTTAGGCGAGACGAAGATGCCCGAGCCAATCATGTTGCCCACGATGAGACACACGCCGTTCAGGAGAGAGATCTCCTTCTTCAGCTTCATGGAATCGTTGTCGCCCCCCGAGTCGCCCGACTTGAGCGATGGCGACCTGCCGTTGGTGGCGTGTGCTTGCGTGGGGGCGGGGCTGTAAGACGCCATTGTGGTGGAGTGGAGGTTGGAGATGGGATGTGGGGAAGTGAGCAACAGTGATTGGACCAGGTGGCTGTCAATCAGTCAGTTGGTGGAGAGGATTGGTTATAAGAGCTTAGGTAAAGTTGTTTTCCAGCTATGAGGGTCCCTCTGACATCTGTGGAAAAAAAGAGACATACAAGAGAGTGTTTGGGTGTTGCTGTGGAAACCAAGCTGTCATCAAATGGAACCTTCAGTTCTTTTTCTTTTTTTTTGTACATAAATGTTTGTTTGTGATACCTTGGTAACTAACTGAATACAATTCACAAACACAAATGTTAACAGACACACACACACGCTGTTGGTTATCGGATAGGGTTTCACAGATGGCAATTTGAGAGCCATTAGGGGTTTTAGTAAATGACCTTTTAAGCTTAAGTGTATTGACAGAGTGAGAGAGAGAGAGAGGCACACAGGCCTGACAACACTATAACGTTCATTACCGGCTGTCACTGACTGCCAATGTGATATTTTTAGTCTTAACTGTAACTATTCTACAGTGACATACACCAAGCTTTGCTAGGAGTCAACAGCATGCTGACCCAAAGCGTCATGTTTTGCAAAGTTCATTACCTTCAGCAGCATGTGTGGAGTTTGAATGACTAGACACATGCTGTGTTAATGCATCTTAGTGCATCAGCGCCAGTATATCACACATGCTCAGTCAGGACAGACAGCACATGAACAAAACAACACACACATCACACTGCTCTGTGTGAGAGAGGGGACAGGGCCGGGCAGGGGTCCTGGGCTAGCTACAGTTTTATCACACACACACACACACACATACTTCTCTGTGTGAGAGAGGGGCCAGGGCAAGGGCCACCAGCGACTTAATGGCTATTTCTGGTACAAGATACGTTGTTTTTGGGGATCCCTGAAGGGTAGGGGAGGGAGTTGATTAAAAAACATATGAATAGACCACGGAACTGTGTCGTAGTGAACAATAATGCTGATTGGACTGGATGAACAGTACTTGGCCTGTAGAGCAAGACAGGGGATGATAAAACAACACAGAATTAGACCAGAACATAATTAGGCCAGAGGCAAACAGTAACAGGAGACTGGTAGAAACAAGGAGAGCAATGAAGTAGATAGACATATTGACCAATTGATAGAAAAAGAACACATACCATCAGAATAGCAATTTTTTGGGGGGAGAAAACAGGTGGGAGTGAATGAGTGTGTGAGAGAGAGAGAATCAGAGTCAATCCATAGAGCTGTGTGGCTCTGGAGAAAATCAATTCCAGTACAAAACAACAGGTCAATGACAGGCAGTCATATCATATCACAGGGACAGAGCATCGTCCTCCTGACACAGGAAGTAAAGACAGGTCTGATCACATGAATGCACCTTACATCATAGGACGCCAGGAAAAGAGAGCTCAAATGAATACAGTAGAGATGTAGGCTACACAGTCCGTGGTGGGGTTGAGACGGGGTGGGGGAGAAGGGGAGAGATGGCGAAGTAGTGCAGCTAGATAGACAGCCCTGGCATGTGAGTTCAGTTGAAAAGAAAGAGTGATTGGGGGAGGACAGTAGATAGCCTAGTCTCAGCGCGTGATTACAAAGGGCAGGGCAGAAGGGCAGGAGACGTTCACAAGTAGAGGCCCTGGAAGTGAGGTGCAAGGTCCAAGCAGGCACTGATAAGTAGTCTACTCAAAGAGATATACCACTCAAGGTTGCTGTGTCCTACCTGAAATATATGCTCTCTCTCTGATCTCTATTCTCCTCTCTCGCTCACTCTCTCAAAGCTAGAAATAAACTATTCAGTATGACAAGTTAGCGGAAATCATTCGGCCAACTCAGAGACTTATTCATTGCAAAGCTGGCAAAGCTGCAGAGTTGACACAGCGCATTTTATTGATGAACGTTAGCTACATAGGAATGCCATTAGAAGTTCATATGTAATGTTACGATAGCTCCTGGGAAAAAAACACGTGTTAAACAGATAGTAAAATGTACAATTACAGTCAAACTACATTCTCTGTATTTGAAATATATAACATAAATGTAAAAACCCTGCATTGCTACTGTAGGTTAGTTAGGTTACATGCCAATTAATTCAGGGGTTTTACCTTTTCCAGGTGGCTATAGTTGAACTTGGCTTCCTTTTCTTGGGTGTCCTCTTGCTCTTCTTCTTGAAAGCCTATGTGGCAGCTTTTTATACCACGTTCATTTCATCCCTCATTGTTTTACTCACTATTGTAACAAAGTGATCAAAATATCTCTGTGCGCTCTCTACTGATGCCCTTCCCTATCTGTCCGTCACGCCGCGTCCTCTGCTCTGACTTGGCTTCCGCCAACCTGCTCGCCCTCCTACCGGAGTCTGAAGGTACACAGTTGATCAGCTGATGAACTGTGTACCTGTTTTCTGTCCCAGATGCTACCAAGGAGACAGGGAAACGAAGAGGAGAGAGATGGAGGATAATGCCCCTGTGTTCTGATAATGGGTTTCACTGTAAAATGTAATGTTTCCCATCAAATTGATGAATAATGCAGTAACAGGCCTGATCATGTTTACTCGGCTATTCAAAAGCGTAACCGGTGCGCGCTAGTAGCATTTTAGAGGGACCCTGGTTGAAGCCCAGGTTGGGGCGAGGAAAGGAGGAAGCAATACTGTAACACAAGTTAACGCATACTTTCTGCTGTGGCAATTAAAGTCAACATGACTCTTTAATTCTTGTTTTAGCCTACCTGTTGATGGTGATGCTTGTTTTAGTTTTGGGCTATTATGTTAGGCAATGATGTTGTTGATGTTTCTTTGCTCGTCCTCGTCAATAATCTGGCACAGTAGAAAGCAGCGTGGGAATCAAATGAATGATGAATCACTCTAAGAAATGATTCAAGTACGATTCAAAGGATGTTGAGGACTCGAAGCCACTTAGAATTTTTCATCACTATCCTAACTTATTGTATTTGCCATGTGATCATATTTGAAACCACTATATTATTGTTGAATCAAATAGTTAACAATCTTGATTTAATGATGAAGACACGTGAGGAACTATCTGCATTGAATCATTGTAATTGATAAGGGAGCCCAAAATTGGTTACACAGCTCCGTCTTCTGGTCATAATTTGCTACACACCTCCAATTCCTCAACGTTGGCAAATGAACGGTTTGAGAATTAAAGATTAAGATTTTGTTGTTCCAATTACTGAAATTTGACTTCTGCTTTTAACCCAACCCCTCTGAAAGACACCTACATACACATATAGGTTTTGGAGAGGGTGCCCGACGATCTGTTGTTGTGGGGGGGTTGCGTGCCTTGCTCAAGGGCACAACGGTAGGTAATGTTATCTACGATTTGATACCAGCAACACTCCAGTTGCCAGCTCACTTCCTGACAGATTTTTTCCATCAGACCCGGGATTCAAACTGGCAATCTTCCAGTTGCTAGCTTGCCTCTAAAACATCATTAGGCTTATTGTGGTATATCTGCTTTTGTGTTGAGTCAGTGTTCATGATTGGCAGAACTTTGAACTTTGTTCTGGATGTAGTTAGATATTTAAATAATTAACATTAGTTTTGGAAAATGATTTTGAAACTTCATCCTGAAGTGATTCATGATCGTTGACAGTGGTGTAAAGTACTTAAGTATAAATACTTTAAAGAACTATTTATGTCGTTTATTTAGGTATCTGTACTTGACTATTTATAATTTTGACAACTTTTTATATTACTTCACTACATTCCTAAAGAAAATAATGTACTTTTTACTCCATACATTTTACTTGACACCCAAAAGTACTTGTTACATTTTGAATGCTTAGCAGGACAGGAAAATGGTCCAATTCAAGCACTTTATCAAGATAACATGTGGTCATCCCTACTGCCTCTGATCTGGCGGACTCACTAAACACAAATGCATCATTTGTAAAGCGTTGGATTGTGCCCTTGATTATCCATACAAGACAATGGTGCTGTCTGCTTTGCTTAATATAAGGAATTTCAAATTATTTATACTTTTAGTTTTGATACTTAAGTATATTTTAGCAATTACGTGTACTTTTAATACTTAAGTATATTTAGAACCAAATACATTTAGACTTTTCTCAAATAGTATTATACTGGGTGACTTTTACTTGAGTAACTTTCTATTAAGGTATCTATACTTTTACTCAAGTATGAAAATTGGGCACTTTTTCCACCACTGAACATTGATGATACATCGATTAAAGGCAGATATTAGCTGTCCATTAACATTAATAAAGCATTCTCAACTGATCAATATCTATAGGTAGCCTATGTCATCAAAAGTTGATCAAGTAACCCCTCCACACTTGTGTGACAACTCCACACGTTTCCTCTCAAACCCAACCACCATCCCTGCACCCCTTTCCAACTCCGCTTGTTTGATTGAGACATGTCTCTGTCTCATTCCCAACGCATGTGGACAAACTTCTCACACATGGCTTCTTTTCAGCCCTTTGTCTCTTTCCCCTTTCTGCTCCCAAATTCCTCTCCTTGGTTACCAGTTGTCATGGTTTTAGGAGCCCCAGCTAGTGGGAAGGGTGGTTGGAGGATTAAGGCGGCCATTTTGGAGACAGCTGGCCCAGGTCTCTGTGTGTGCTGCCCCCTGTCCCGCTCACTGTCGCTTGGGGGGGGGGGGCTATCATTGTGTAAGGATTAAAGCTTCCTATGTGTCAGACTATTACACTGGGAGGGGGAGGACAGAGAGAGAGGGAAAATGAAAGAGAAAATGAAAGAGGGTGAGTATGAAAGAGAGTATGACAGAGAGAAAGAAGGGGGGTGAGGGGGGCCTCTACAGCTGCACTTTCAATCACACAAGCACTGATTATCCCTTTCACACACACACAGGCACGCACGCACACACACACACACACACACACACACACACACACACACACACACACACACACACACACACACACACACACACACACCCCAGAACCACAGAGGAACTGAAACATACAAAAAGAAAGTGAGGCCAAAAAAGGCAGAATAAGTAGATGGCTATAGCGTCCAGTCAAAGGAACTGTGAGACAGACAGCCAGACATACAGAGCGGTGAGACAAACAGAGAGACAGAGCACACTCCGACATACAGAACATGTTGACATGCAAACAGAATACTTAAACAGATAGATGAATAGTCTGCGACCAGCTATACTGAGACAGACAGAGTGATAAACAATATACACAGACAGACAACCAAAAAGCTATGTTTTCACCATCAGAAGTATTTTATTTTCTGTTTTTGACATAAAAAAATATGGGAAGCACGTGTTATCATCATAACTACAAAAAAAACAATGGTTGGGAAAAAACATAGGAAGGCAAAATAAAGTAGTAAAACTAAACTGATCTAATGTAGGACACAGAGCAGACCATTTCTGCAGGGCAGAAAACTTGGAACTCTCAAGTGCTTTGAGAGAGAGAGGGAGAGGAGGTAAGAGGGAACAGCAGGGAGGGTGAGAGGGAAGAGGAGGAGAGAAAGAGAAAGGGAAGAGGAAAGAGACAACAGACATGGAGGGATGAGGTTATCCATCTGACATAGTTCCTCCTGGTCCTCGGGAGGTTCAGTTGATTTATACACCAGTTTCTGCTATACTTCAACACCAGCCTGGTACCAAAACTTCACAACAGTGAAACATAACACAATCTATTTGGCTGTCAGGCTACTTCTGTATGTCCCTGTGCAGATATATCCAATAAATTATGGATAAACCAATTACAATCACTGATATAAGTCATCATTGTTCATTTCTCAGGTTCCTGCTGTTATGGTCACTCACAACAGCAAGAACCAGGATTGCCAAAATACATTGTATATACGGACTGGTCAATGTAACGCTATCATGATCACCATCATAATCTCTTGTTTCAATGGATGTATAGACAGTAGTGTACACAGTCAGTGCAACTCCATTGAAACATCAATACAGCAGCAAGACAGTTTAAAAAGTCAGTAAAAAAAAGAACTACAAATAGTAACAGGGTTAATATATACAAGGAAACGGCCACTACTACACCAGCCTGTTTTGGTATGGAGATCGTACCATAGATCCTAAAAAGTGGAAAACACATTTTTCTCCTCCCACTTCATCCCCATTTTAAAATTCAAATGTGAATTTCATTCATATGTTTGACTAGAACTAGCTGCTCTCTAAAACATACATCCCTGCTCATCTATTCAATTGCGATCCAACGCACATAACGACACTGGTTGCCGTTACACTACAAGACAATTCTGTGACATCATGTGGTCAATAAGGCCTCGTTGTGTTCTTTGAGATAGTGATATCGTAACCATGCCGACTGAGTTAAAACTTCACAACAATCTAACCTTCTACTATAGACAAAATAGACCCAACTGACTAGTACCAAAACTACACAGAATTAAAATCAATCATTCTAGAATCAATTCTAATTATATGAAGAAAATACATTCCCTTGTCAGGGCCTTAGAAAAAACTGACTGATGCCATTAAGCAGCCAATCATGTCTTTTTACTCAGTAGTGTCCACAGGTTTCTCTGCTTCCTTCCCAGATGCAGCAGTGATTGGCTGATTCTCTAAGGTAACACGTTTCTCAGGAGCATTGGCCAATCGTTACTTTTCATCCTCCTTTCCATTTGCTGAGACCGAACTCGGATCCTCCGTAGTGTCATTGTCATTGGTCAGGGTGGCGGGAGGAGGAGTCTCGGTGGGAACGTTGGTCAACACAGGGTGTGTCTTCATGTGTCCCTGTTGATGGAAACAGAACATAACTTTAATTATAATATATTTGCTAACATAACACAAACAAACACAGTAAAAGATAAGAAATAGAGTGATTTGCACCATACTATTTTCATTTTCCAACCTCAAGAATCAAAAGTTAGCTTCTGTCAAGTGTTCTGTATATCCATAAGAACATATGGTACTACTACATTCTATCCTTATCTTATGCTTTTCAGACCTTTAATCCACTGCGACTGGCGTATGCCTTCCCACACAGGGTGCAGGAGTAGGGTTTGGAGGGCGTTGAGGCTGGGGTGGCTAGCTGGGAGGCCTCTGGTTCCTCTGGAGCCCTCTCACTCTCCTCCGTGGAGCTAGGGGTGTGCTTCTCTATCTCAGGCCCCTCGACCGATGAGGTTTCTCCGGATGCTGTGCTCTCACTTGCCCCTTCAAGTGGGTCTGTCTCCCCTTCAGGACTGGGCTCCGGTGGGGTGATACTGGGGGACTGGGCTGGCTCTGAAGCTGCTTCAGGGCTGGCAGGAGGGGTGAGCGTGGGTGAAGGGTTGAGGGTGGCAGGGGATTTTGGGGTGGAATCAGATTCAGGACTGGAGATGAGTCCATCTGGAGAGTTAGTCTGGTTCACTGTGGTTGAGCCAGAGCCATTGATGAGCCCTCCTGACCTACTACCATCAGTATCAGCTGGTCTAGAGACACAGAGGGCAAGAGGGATGTTTTCCTCCTCCTCTTCCTCACCATTCCCCACTGAGGCTGGCAAGGAGCTGGTCAAGGATGTCTTGGGTAGACTAAATGGGCTGGCGTTCGAAAGGTCAGCCGGGGAGTCTTGCAAGTCTTCCAGAGAGGCTGCAGATGGGCCGGAGTCTGACTCAGATCTTTCCCCCAGGATCATGGGGTCTTCTAGGGAGGGATTATGGGTCAGAGGTGGGCTAATGCTGTCCGTGGAGGGCGAGGGTTCACACTCCCCCTCTATAGGTGGGCTCGGGTCAGCTGCCTGGGATTGCTTGGTAGCCGGACCTCCGAAGTCTAAGCTGCTGACCAGCGAGTCAGGGTTAGAGATGGAACTGGTCATTTTTAAAGCCAGGGGGTGCAGGCCTTGGAGGCTGGAGGGTTTGGATGGAGAGGCTGTGGTCATTTGGCCCAGATCTTCTTGGGTCATATCTGTACCTTCCTCCCCCTCTCCCCCTGGGGGTATCTGGCCCCCCAGGTGCATGCGGATGTGGTGCTGCAGCACCAGGGCATTGGTGAACTTGCGCGGGCACAGCGGGCAGGAGTTCTGGGTGCGGGCGTTGGGCGGGCGTGCACGGTGGGTGGCGAGGTGGGCCCTCAGGCTTCCTTTAGTGGAGAAGGAGCGTCCACACAGCTTACAGGGGAAGGGGCGTTCGCCCAGGTGCGTGGCCTGGTGGAGACTCAGGGCCCTGGGGCAGGAGAGCACCCGCAGGCACACCCCACACTGGTTAGGGGCCAGGGCGGGATTGTTGGATACAGGGAGACCCTGTCCCCGGGTGCTCACCATGGCCTCAGTGTTTGGGTTGGGGCCAAGGCCCAGGGCTGCCATCATCTCCCTGCGGTAGGCGCTGGAGCTTGTGGTCAGGTCGTGGCCGTGGGTTTCCCCGTTTGAGGAGCCGTCTGCTGGGCCGCAGGAGGAAAACTGGCCCCCGCCCTGGGGCTGCTTCTCCAACTTCTGGACCAGTCGCTGCAACTTGGAGGTGTCGGAGGTTTGAGTGAAGGAGGTGGTGGAGGAGGAGGACGGGGAGGAAGTGGGGAGTTTAGGATAGGGAGGGAAGGGAAGCTGAGTGTGGGGGGAGGTGAGGTGGGAGGTAGAGGGGTGGGTCCCCGGGGAACGGAGGAGGGCGAGGTGGTGGGGCGAGGGTCCTCCGGGGAAAAGGATTTTGGGGAAGTGGGCCAGCTGGGAGTAGGGGGAGCCTGGGTGGAGGGCGGAGTGTGGAGGGGTGTTCTCATCAAACCTCTGCTGCTTCGCCCCTTTGAACTGGCTACCCATGGAGGATGAGGATGATGGCGGTAACACACTACCTGAGGCGCTGCCTGCTGCAGCAGAGGCCCTGTTCAGCTGTAAAAGGGAGTGAGCCGTGGACAACAGTGCCATATCCATACTGGGTGGCATAGGTATAGAGGAAGGGGAGGGGCGAGGAGATGCCCCGGAAAGGAAACCGAGCGCCATTCCCTCCGTCATTCCTTTCACGCCTCCGAACGGCGGCTCCTCGTCTTCTGCCCGGCGCTTCCTACGTCTCTGGCCGGTGGTGGCAACGACGGGAGCAGGGCTGGGCTGCTCCAGAGCCGGGGGGAGGAGCGAGAGCGACAGCTCAGGGTTCTGCTCGCGGTGACGCAGGAAGTGGGCCTTGAGGTTCCCGCGGGTGGTAAAGCGACTGAGGCAGACGGGACAATGGTAGGGCCTCTCACCCGTGTGGGAGCGCAGGTGGATCTGTAGCGAGGAATCACTGCTCAAGACCTTCCCACAAAACTTACAGGCATGCTGAGGACGTCCTGCTGAGGACAAGGACCCCAGGGAGGAGCTGGACTGCAGCAGGTGGTCCTGGGAGTGGCTGGAGGTGGGGAGGGGTGGCGTGGGGAAGCTGACCCCGTTGCTGTGGCCAAAGGGGGAGGTGTTGGAGGATTTCTCGTGGAGATAGTGCGGGGGGAGACCCAGGGACAGAGGATGCATGGAGGAGACTATCGAGGAGCTCCAAGTGGTGGAGGAAGAGGATGAGGGTGAGGTAGAGGAGTTTGGGGCTCTGCTCCCATTAGTGTGAGAGGAGAGGCTGGGCTTGGACACAGTGAGCTGGGGGAGGAGGGAGGGGAGGCCGGCCAGGAGAGGGGAGGCTGAGGATTTGACAGGGGCAGAGCAGGGATGATGTGGTGGGGAAGGGGATCCTGCTGTAGGTATTTGGTTCTTCTCTCCACTACCAGCCTGGGAGGTGTCTTGGGTATAGATGGCCCCTCCTAACCGGAGGACATGCCTACAGATCTCCTCAGTCATCTGCATCTGGTGGATCTGCCTCTGCTGCAGCACCCTCAGCTCCTCCAGGAGCACAGCCAGGGTCGGTGGCACCTGGATCTGGCCTAGCCCTGGCACCAGGGGGCTGGAGCCATTCTGATGCCCAGGACTGGTGCTCTCCCGGTGGGGAGGGAGGCTAGACGAGGAGGAGGACAAGGAGGAGGTAGTGATGGTGGCAGAGCTGCCCATCTGTGGTGAGGTCATAGTGGCGTGGGAGTGGGCCTGATGGGAGAGGGGGTGGCCCGATGTCTGATTGAGGTTGAGTGGCAGGGATTGGGTCTGGGAGGATAAAGAGGGGTGAGGGAAGTCTGGAGAGAGGGATGAGTGGGTGTTGGGAAGAGAGGTGGTGTAGGGGGCGATGTGGCTGGGCCAGTGGGGGGGTGGAGAGCTTTCGCTGGGGAGGGAGGGCGCGTGGAGACCCCCGGGGGATGGCCGTGGGGCCAGGGGGGGCTGTCGGCCTTCGAGCGAGGTGGGGGAGGACGAGGAGGAACCAGATGAGGTCAGTTCTGAGCCCAGAGACATGGACGGTGACTTTGCTGACAGCTGGTCATCTATGGACAGAGAGAGAAACAGAAGGATTAGGACTGGTACCTTTTCATCCCTTTATTCAACCAAATGAAAAGTTCAGTTTCATGATCAAATTGTTGATGTTAAGTCCTCATAAGAACCATGAAAGACAGGGTGCGAGCCTCATTCTTTATGGAAGTGAAGTGGGAGCTCAAAGTAAGTCTATAAGACCTAACTTTTAACTGTAATCATCGATTACAACAATTGCTAATGTTTCCATATTAAATTCAAGCTTAAAGCTTCAGTCTTCTCATGTAAAGCAATGCATTAGAAAATATTGATATAGTAGTCTACAAACATGCCGAGAGTCACAGTCTTTCCCCTTACATTATCTTGTCTTCTGTCCACTCTATTTCTTTCCTGAGGAAAACTCTCCAAACATCTTCTGACAACACAAACCACCTTGTTGCTATGGCAACATGTTTAAAAGGACAATGGCCATAGCCAAGAAAACCCATAACCCCTTCTAACCCGCCCCTCACTCCAGCAGTTCACGTCTTTCATCTCCCTATTCACCCTTCCCCCCTGACGTCACATCAGGGGTCAGAGGTCGGGACACGCTAAGAGTTCTGGGCACTGTCCAGAGGCTTGTGATTGGTCTGCTCCTCAGATCTTTAGAGCTCTGGGGTCAAATTCTTTCAGAATCTTGAGCACAGAGTGAGAAAGAGAGAGAAACAAAAGAAGGGGGGGTGGACAATGGAAAGACAAACTAACTATTCCCTCCTAGAGGGATAGTGATGGTATTAATGACTGTACTACTGCTGCCAAATAGTCCGCCTTGGTTCTTTTCGCAGAATTAAAGGTGTTCAAAACCTGTCCCTCGCTGTGGAAATTTACCTGCAGAAGTTCTAAGAAGTCATTTGTATTTTTAAAGTGTGTTTGTGCAGCAAATGCAATTCAATTGAAGGTACATGCACTCTGCATTCTACCCCCTTTGAATTTTACACACTGAGCACCCCCCAACTGGGTAGGTGTATACAGTCAATAGAATTGGGGGTAGAGTGGGAAGTATTCAGCAGTGAGCATTCAGGGGGGGGGGGGGGGGGGGGCAAGGAGGAAATGAAACATGAGGGAGAAAAGCATGGAGAGAAGAAGAGAACACGGAGAGAGATTAATCTTTACCAAAAAGACCCCTCCTCCACCCACGGATCCAGCCTCATTGTTGGTGGATAGGGAGACTTTCCTCTAAGTAATGAAAGACCTCCAGTAGTCATTCTGAGCAGACTGCTAGTTTCCTGGAGGACTAAGCATCACAGGAAAATGGCCACAGATGGATGTTACCATCCATATCACAGGGACAAGTTGGAGCTCATACCTGGAGCTCTACCCTACTGGGGCCCATTGCAGAGCTAAAGCAGACTGAGCAATCCACCAAACTCTCATTTATTGCAAGAGGCAATGGCTTTTTGTAAATATAAAATATGCAAACATAAAACACAGACATACACAGATCAAGTTATGATGATTGATCACCTGAGTAAAACGACTTTCTAGATGTGAAAAGCAATATGTGAGGAGGAATGTACATATATAAAGTGCATCTATATTAAAATAAACAACCTGTAACTTTAGGGATTTTAAATCATGTTTCTACACCTTATCTAACGTTACCTTATTAAACCCGATTGATCACCATTATAGTTGTAAATTACAACCTGTAACTTTAGTTGTTGCTTCATTCATTCATAGAACTATAGGGAGTATCATAGGAATGAAAACATACGCATGCCTTAGAATACCCATAATAAACTTTTCTCACCGTGCGATAGTAACCGCGTGCCCCCCGGGTCCGAGTTAACGAGCTGCTGGGGTCGTTTCTGCTTCCGGCGTGACATGATTCACGAGGAGACGGAAAGAAAGGGGGCATCAGCCGATTAAACAGCACTGGCCACTTTAAAACCACTTGTAGGCTTCGAGTTCCAGAATCGGTCAAAACTCAAATTTCAGGAAAATGTGAATGTCCAGTCTGCATCTAGATGACGTTATCGAATGTTTATCCCTTGCACGTAAGAAAACAAAGAGAGGTAGAAATAGAAATCCGTATCAACGCACCGTGTCATATGAGGCTGCCGTTAGTGCGTGTGGCTGTTTTTCTAAAATCGTCTCTCGCTCTCCAAACTTGCCCAATTTGTGGCGCCCCCACCCCCGCTCCCTTGCATACACATAGCCTAGGCAAGCACACATAATAACATGCACACACACACATACAATCTCTTCGTGCTCCTCACTGCTATTTGCATTTCAATGGCGCGGAACACCGACTCCCTGGTTTTCCCTTTTCTCTCTGTATTCCCTTCACGCCATCACTAAACTCTCAATCAAATATGATCATAAGGGTGTTAAAATCCACATGAATAAATCAAATATATGACTTTACTTGTTGCATGCTGTTTGAACCCATTCAACCACAATTTATTGACGAACTTTGAAATGTTGCCTAGTTTCATGGACCATTATTTTGGCACAACATTTGGAGGAATTAAGTGATAGCAAATGTTTGTACTAGCCTTTGTAAATAAGTTAATAAATAACCAAATCAGAATCCTTATCAAACACACGAAATACTGATTATATTTGTGGTAGCTAAATTATACTAGTTTACTCTACAAGTGGTCAAGAGACTGGGAAATAATAATAGCCTTATCATTGCAATATAGGTGATCATTATGTGCTAATTATTCACGGAGAGGGCAAGAGGGATCATATAGGCCAACCGTTGCAGAATGAATGAGCACATTTGCACACAGATTTACATATGGCTAATTATCAACAAAGAGGTGGTGTGAGACTGTTGAAGCAGTTCCATCCTTCCGCATCAGAACATGCATGTGTTCCATTCCATGTCACTCTACACACTGACCCCCCCTCCCCCCCTTCTACCAGTGTCCTGGTGCGCAGGCAGAGCTTTATTTAAAAGGCAAAGAATAGATGGGAATCTACGACAATGGCGCACTGGACACAGTTGAGTGAGCACCTCTTCTCTCTCACTATGAACCCCCGGATCCAGTGCTGCTCCAGCACAATGCCCTCTTTCACCCCCCGCCTTTACTCCTGTACCACGTGGAGGAGGGATAAAAAAAAAAGAGCGAGAGAGAAAAGGGACCCTTTTTAAGTAGGTGTCTCGCATACATGTCCCACTCAATACATGGCGGACAGGAATGAACAGCAAAAGGCTGGTTAAATGGAACCAAAATAATTCATCTCACCTCATTTGCTCACATCGTATATAGACTTGTTTCTACTGTATTATTGACTGTATGTTTGTTTTACTCCATGTGTAACTCTGTGTCGTTGTATGTGTCGAACTGCTTTGCTTTATCTTGGCCAGGGCGCAATTGTAAATGAGAACTTGTTCTCAACTTGCCTACCTAGTTAAATAAAGGTGAAATAAATAAAAATAAAAATAGCATGGTGAATACAATGATTGTACAAAGATGTGTGAGGATTAAACCAATGCCAAGTAAATAAAAAGCATAGCATCAACCTGTATAAACAAATAATAAAGTATTCCAAACATGAATAGGCAAAACGTTACCAAAACTTTCACTAGTAAAAATGGATGCCCTTTCAAATCACATTTTATTTGTCACATGCACCGAATACAACAGGTGTAAACCTTACAATAATACAATGCTTACTACAAGCCCTTTACAAACAATGCATTATTTTACCAACAACGCAGAACTCAATAAAAACGTGTAATTATCCTTCCATGTTATTATTAAGGAATATATTTAACTTTAGTTTTGACTACATAAGTCAACAAGTAATACCTATTTTATTACGTATATAATAAAGGACTTATTTGATTGGTCCCTTGAAATTTCTAGCAAGCCAATCAGAATTTTCATTCGAGCCCGCTTCAAAGACATGTACTGTAGCTAGCTAGTAAACCTTTAGCATCAAAACATTTCTCAAACGTCCTACTTTTGCCCAATTAAACAGGCAAGTTTGTTGAACCCATTGAGTATCGTACACAGCTACATTTTTATAGTTGTAGCTAGCCACTAATTTCAGAAATAAATGTTAGAACTAACGTTACAGATATTTGTAGCAGTATGACAGTTAGCTAGCATGCTAGTATGCTAAGGATGGCGGAGGTTGGATGTGGCATACCTTGTATTGCGACACGTTACATCATCAACCTCTGTGTGTGAAGTGAGTGTCTGTGAAGTTTCACCAAGTTGTTCTTGTCCCCGACAGCCATGTCTATGTGCGACGACACTCTGCTCTGCAACTACCCAAAGTGTCGGGCGAAGCTGTGTGGGTTCGCCTGGGTCACAGCTTGCTCTCACGCCTTCTGTGACCAACATGGATCCGGAGAGTTCAGCCGCTCCCCGGCAATATGCCCGGCCTGCTCCTCTGCACTCTCGGGAAAGCTGGACATCGTGCGCACTGAGCTGTCGCCATCTGAGGAGTACAAGGCCATGGTGTTGGCGGGACTGAGGCCAGAGACAGTGCTGGACATAAGCGCCCGTGCCCTGGCTTTCTGGACTTACCAGGTATGTCAGTGTGTTGCCTATGACATTCACAGTATGTAATTACTCCATAGTTTATCTCAGGCCTGGTCCAGGAGACCCTCCGGGTATGCAGGCTTTTGTTCCAGCCTGGCACTAACACAATTGATTCTACTGATCAAACCAAGCCTGCACACCCTGTGGGTCCCCAGGACAAGGGATGAAGGGCACAATTCAAGAAATGGGAGTGTCAAATCTGTCTTATACCATCACCTTCTAATGGTGTGTGTGCTTGTGTCCGACATGCGTGTGCATGTGTGTGTGTTGCAGGTGCACCAGGAGCGTATGTTCCAGGAGTACAGTCTGTCCCGGGCCGAGGGTCAGGTGAAACAGATGGAGAAGGTGCTGACCCAGCAGAACCAGAGCAGAGAGCTTGAGCTCAATGCCATGAGAGGGGAGGTCACCTCACTGAAGAAGGTACCACCTTTACGTCACATCAGACCCTGGAGTGGACAAGCTTAGTCTCCTATTGGGTGCAGGCTTTTGCTCCATTTGCTCACTAACACCTGATTCAACTCATCACAATTAGTGCTGCTCGGCCAGAACAAATGCCTTGCACCCAGAAACCCACTGTGGCCCTTCACCACCCAAAATGAATGCTCAGCCCTAACCATAACCCAATCACTTTTATTTAGCCTTCTTATATACTCTACCTCGTTATCGCCCTCCATCTCCTTGGTATCCCTCTCTCGTCTCTTTCAGGTGATGGAGGAGTACAAGAGGAAGTACAGTGAGGTGTCAGAGCGTCTGATGGAGAGGAACAGACAGTACCAGAAGCTACAGGGGCTCTATGACTCGCTGAGGCTACGCAACATGGTGGTGGGGGACAGAGAGGCACCACGCCAGCCAGGACCCCCGGAGTTCAACACAGGTTAGAGAGGGAGGAGGGTCTGAATCCTGATTAGAGACGCATCTTGGAGTTCTGTCTGTGTGAAATAATGTGTGTATGTCGTTAGGAATTTGCTTGAAAGTTTGAGTTCAGCTTGCTTGTCTCAACTCAGAACTTCCCCATAGGATTGGTTAAAAACAAGGATTGGTTCAAAACAAAACGTATAAGAGGCGTAGAGAATACCAGGTCTGGAGATTCAACCCCCTACCCGTTTCCCAGGGGTGGTCAGGCAGCCCTCTCCCCGAGGGAGTCCTCACTTCCTGGGCATGGGCCCTGAGGGGGACAGCCGCCTTTTCTCCTCTCTGGAGCCCGATGCTGGAGCCAAGACCTTCTTCCAGTTCAGCTCTCCTGCCAGAGACAGGGGCCGGGCCTTACTCAAGAAATACTGAGACTAGAATTCCAATTCTAGAACTCCAGGATTAGAATGAATAGAATAATTGTATGTCTGACTGAGGCAACGCTGGTTGGGTACCTGGCTGCTGGATCAATGACAGCATTATCATAGTGTAGACTGTCAGGTTATCTAAGGATGGTTTGATATTCATATTGTAGTTGCCTTTTTCTTACCCGAAGTTACTGTATCTTGACAAAATGCTCTGATACAACATTTACGCTTGCATTGCACTTATTTTGTCAATAAAATTCAGCATGACCATTGTAAGAAAGGTGTATGTTATTCTACTAAAATGTTATTTTTCACTGAAATGTTTGATTACCTTCCAGTGAAAGAGGATCAACTATATAAAGCATGCATGTGAAATCATGTCCACATTGGAGAAAGACACAATATTTGGGGAATGGGGATGTTTGTTTTAATGTCTTGAACACATAAGCCTGACACCATTGTCATCGCAATGAATTATCATATTGTAGGCAGTCATTTACAAAATCCCCCAGCCTCCCTCCCACAAAATACAAAAAAAAAGAAATATTTATAAATATGTACAAACAGTGTATTCCTAAAGACTAACATAGCAAGGATCTACTATTTACAAAACTCACACATGAAAACATTTTGAGAAAAGAAAAAAAAAACAGGCACTCGCTCATCATGCTTCTTCCCTCCGCCGCCCTCCTCCTCCTCTCATTCACTCTGGGGCTTGTAACTGACAGAGGCTGCAGTCTGAGCCTGGACATTCTGTCTCTTGCCATTGACGATGAGGAGTAGGGGAGAGTCCACTCGTATACTGCGGAAGTCAAACGTCTGCAGGAGGCACAGGGGAGAAGAGAGAATAGATCAGAGAATCAGAAATGTTGCGAGTATCAAGAATTGCGTTTGTTAATGTAACATCATACCTAATACAGAGAGGATTTGCATCTTTGGACAGTGCAATCACAGTTTGTATTCTAGTCAGATGCTTTGTGTATGTTTATAGCACAAGTACTGCATGTTGTTGTAGACACTGACCTGTTTTCACAATGTTATAACATTCCTTTCACAAGTTGTGTGCAGTGGTCCATGTTAGCTGGAGAGAGAGAGAGAGACTGACCTGGTCCTTGTGGGCTACACTGTGGCGTTTGACCTGGGGCTCTGGGATGACCACGGAGTCGCCAATCAGAACACCCCAACTGTCTGCCGTGTTATAAACCATGATCACGCAGCAGGTCTCCTCACTGTCCACCATGCCAAACGTACTGGGAGAGAGAGAGAGACAGTCACATTACTGTCTATCCACCATAGAGAATGTACAGTAAGAGGACAACTCATCATAAAACTTCATGTTCAACCAAGGGAATGCACTGTATGGTATGGAGAAAAACATTCAGAATTAAGCAAAAGGATATCATTATTTATCATCATTATCTATCATTATTTAAATGCATAAAGAAAAATGTATGCAAACAGACACACAAAGTGCACAGCAGGTCCCACATTACAGATAGCATTCTATCACTAGAAGGTAGACTCACAAGGCCATGCGTCCCTCGGAGGCCAGGCTGAACACCACCTTGCCCAGGGCAGCCACCCCAGTGTTGTGGCCGTGTGTCAAGGCAGACAGGTTGCGGGGCTCCAGGCTCCCAACGCGGCCTGCGGGGGAGCGGAACTGAGGGGAGGAGCACGGCCCCAGGGCCGACGTGCTGAGGTTGGAGAGCATTGTCCGCAGGCGCCGGGCCTTCACCTTCCCCTGTAGGGGTGAAAGAGTAGCAGACTAACAAGTGAGAAAGAATAGTACTCTGCCACCACCTACTGGTGATTTATAACACAATTTCCTTTGCATAGGTGAATGGTAATAAGAAATGCGTTTGTAATTATTTATTGAGTTTACATCCTAGGCAGATCCCATGAACTGCTGATAGATGTAGTTTGGAGACTGATGTGCCCTGTGCAGTTTATCTATGAGAATGTGGGTGGTTCTCCTGTCCTACCTTGTTCTCTGTGAGTGCTGTGAGTTTCTCCAGGTATTCCATCAGCTGCCTCTCCCTCTCTGGAGGCTCCTCCCATGCGGGGTCCAGTGCCGCAGCCCGGCTGTACCCCCCCAGCGCAGACCCAAACATCTCCTCATACTGGAACAGCTGAAGGAGGGGACACAATCATGCATTTTTCTGATGTAATTAATGTCTCACATGCCTAGTGTAACAATCATATCAGAATATGTAAACGATGTGTTACCGTGGCTCTGTTGAAGTGTAGATCAGGGTTGGAGGTTTCTGTTCGGTCCACTTTCTCCTGAGAGAGAGAACAGAGAGGAAAGGAATTATATAGTGTTGCTGAACAACGATTATTGCCCGAGAATTAAATTGACTTGCCCATACTGTCCAGTCAGGCTTCTGTAAAAAAAACACACAAAAAAAACAGTTTGGTGTGCGTGTGTGGACATAATAACTCACAGCCTGTGCATAGGCACTCAGAGCCTGTTGAGACATCTGTGGATTCTGTCCGCAGGTGAAGAACAGGGAGATGTAGGCGTTTCCTAGGATGTCTGTCAAAAAAATGCCAATAACTCAAATGTTCCACTCATATTCAGCACTAGAAGACATTCTTCTCATACCAGTCATTTACATAGATGCTGATCTTTTATCCTCTCTTTTGAGAACGTGAATTACAGCCAAAATCATTTCCCACCATGCTTAGACCCATCCACATCTCCATCGTATGTAACTGTACCCATACTCCACCCCAGTAACCCCATGTGAAATGTGAATATCTGTTATGAGACTACCCATCATACTCACACCAGGAGGTGCCGTCTGTGACGTCCAGCTGTACAGCCTGCCTGGCCATGTCCACACTCTCCAGGACCCTCTTCCCCTGCTCATCAACACCCGGTAGCTGCCTCAGCACCATGGACAGACTGCGCAGAGACACCTTGTTCTTTTTCTGGGAGGGAGGGAGAAAATATATGTGATGAGGATAATCCAGATAAAACCAGGAAATCCACAGCCTGTGTGGTCCAGCACAATTATGCCAGATTTGGAATGGGTTCCAAACCGACACACTGCCGTTTGACTCTTCCTCTATAGTGCCCATCTTTCCATCACTGTACTCTCTCTTCAATAAAGCAAAACAATATTGCCCAACTCCTTAAAAAAATATTATAAATGGATATTGGTTTGGGGGGTAGGTCAATGTAAATGATTTAGGAATAGAGGATAAAAGAGACCTTTGTGAACAAAAGATGAAGTTAAAAAGAAAGAGAGAGACAAAGAAAGGTGGAAACAATGGGAGAGGAAGAGCTATGGCTTGGAAGGCTGAGAGAAACAGCTGTTGTTTGTGTAGGACTAAGGCTATAACCAGTGTTGCGCACTTTACATGCATTCTATTCATGTTATCCTCTCAGCAAGGCTCTACTGAATACTTTATTCTCAACACAATAACAGTACGACACTGACATCGCTCTCTCCAGTTAACCTCAAGAGCTTTGCGATTTCTGCGGTCTATAAATTAAATAACGCGCAGCTACGCAAATAAAATGTATAACTACTGTATTGTTGCTAACCTGCTGCAGGGCTCCAGTGAAACAAGTCTTGGCGGTGGTCAGGTCTCCTTTCTTCCAGTACTGCTCCCCCAGGATATTCCAGCCCTCCACCAGCCCAGGTTCCAGCTTCACAGCCCTGGACAGGCACTCCTCGGCGGTGGTGCTAAACTCTGGTGCCACCCCCAGGCAGCGGCCCCGCAGCAGCAGGAACTCGGCGCTGTGCTTATACGACTCTGGAGAAGACAGAGAGATTATTCTGTAGTCAATTGAATTATTTTGTGTTTGAAGATGTAACCCCACATATTAGATATCAAATGGAGGCAAAGCTCAACTCAATGAGCACTGAGCTTATGTAACCTCGTCCCCAGGCTCAATTGCTACTGTATGAGAGAGCTGGCTGGTGGACGACAACAGCGCTTATAAGACTAGATGAGATGGGTGGACACAAATAGTCTTAGTTATGTAAGTCATTGATGAATACATAATGCATAAAGACATTCCTCTCCAGTCAGGTAAGTGTGAGTACTGAATAGTGCAGTAAAATATATATGTGTAGCTAAACATTGAAATGCCAAATGGATACAAAGCTATCATGCAAAATGTCAGTATATAATTTTTTACATGTGTAGTTACTAAATCACAGCACACCTTCCTTTTCTGTTCTGTCATCTCACCTTCTTTCTCCCTAAGCTTCGTTAGAGTCTTCTCCATCTCCTGTGCCACATCACTCTGTTTCCTCCCTGCATCCTCCACACTGTGAGTCTCAAAGTAATGATCCCGAAAATGATACAACTCATCCACTAGTTCCTGACCCAGAAACAGAGATGGAAACTGGTATTGATACCAGAGAAAGAAACTAGATGCATGATAAGAGACAGATGATGATGCAAGAATATGATTTTGCAATGTGTTGCTGAATAGGACTGGACTGCAAATTGACTTGATGAGGCTAGGATCCTTGCATGAGTGGGTGCATGCATGCTCATTGGCAATGAGGGATCCATTACATTACACATAAGAGTTATTGGAAGAAGGCGTCTTCTGTAAGAGTGAGTTTTATTAAGAGCCCCAACGAGCATTAACATTCATGTAGGGTTTTGAAAGCAAAGGACCGTATCAGTGAGAAAGTTTTAATTGATACACACCTTTATAGGGTTAGTGTTCCCACAGATCGGATATCCATGTTACAGTAGACAGACAGAAGACGGAGGGACAACCTGTGCTAATTATCTATTTGGCATGCCCCCGAACACCTGTGTAATGGAAGAAGGCTGCCAGAAATGTGTCGTCACTGAAAAATACTGTCGGCTACAACTGTGATAAAGCCGGTTAAAACATCGATAGGAAAGTAAAAGGGCTTTATGTTAATAAAACTGTATCACCATTTAGAATCGATTCACGTTAAGATGGAGTATTTGGTTGCTTTATCTGCCAGATGCAGTATCAATATAAGGTCCTGACCTTGGACCTTAAGAAGTAACGATAGAGCAATGTGTATTTTTTAAAGAGCCTATGAGGTATGATGACGCAGCAAGTTTAGCTAGCTAACTTATTTGGCTGCATCATGGCTAGCTGTCTAACGTTAGCAAATGGAGAGAGATTGTAACTAAGAACGATGCACACCATCCAAAGCTAGCTAACGTTAACTAGCTAACTGAGGAGCTTGATGCATAAACATATAGAGAAAAATGACGGTTCGGCAGATTTAGAGACAACCAACTCGGGATAGCTAAAAACCAACCACAAACAGATTTTGGTAGATGAATGACCGTCTGTGTCAGTTGTTATAGTAACGAATCTGGAGGAGAGCGAACTAGCTACCATCAAAGGGAAGATGTTATCTGTCTAACTTTAGACAAGACCTTCATTAAAATAGTCAGGTTAAGAAACCTCATGACAATATATTACATGTAGGGATTATAGCATTATCTTTTGCAATACCTTTAAAATCTGTAGGTCATCTTTCTCAGCCGCAGGATCACCATCCTTATCCACTTCCGCCATCTTTCCCTGGTGGTTGTTGGAAGAATTCAAGAAAACTAAATTGAAAACACAGCACCTGCTGGTTTAGAGGGGTAGTAGGAGAATATTAACATATTCGTTGCTAAACAACTCTTATTTAGTGAATGTATTACATCTAAGTTTGTATTATTTATTTTACCGCAGACTGCTAACTAATGAACTATCTAAATTTGGATAGTTGTTGAACAATAGACATTAAAACAAGCATTTCGCCGGAAGTGTCCCCTTTCGAACCGGAAATGTGTCAGTTTCCAAAACACATCCGTCTTCTGCTCATTTTAACAAATCTATTTATTTTAAATAGCCACGACCTAACATAACCTAAACATATTATTTCAACTACTTCTGCGAAGTGAAAAATCCTACTTGCAATAAAATCGTATGATTTAAAAAAAAGTTACCTGTTAGATGTTCCTCCAACAAGAGGGAACAATTCATGTATTGTTGTTGCCGTGTCCACACATAGCTATTGGTCCACATTATCCCGCTAAACTAACCGAGCCTGTACACTTGATAGCGGTAAAACGCCGCGTGCCGCTTAGGTCGCCCATTTCGCTTGTGGGCGTGCTGGCAGCAAGTTCAATGGTTTGTCAAAAATTCAGCATTGCAAGTTTGTATGAAGGTCTGGTTATTAAATGGGTACATAGTTCAATAGTAATAACCTCTAAAATGCTCTGGTGACAAACACACTTTGCTGCCCAGTTGTCCACATGGCTGGGAGAACATATTCAACTAAGTCAATATGTTACATTTCAAAAATGTTTTTTAAAAACGATGTATTATTAGCTAATTAGCTACAGTGCAGGGTAACTCAAATGAGCTGCTAAATGAGCTAGCTAGCTAACAACAGTTGAAGTTTACATACACCTTAGCCAAATACTTTTAAACTCAGTTTTTCACAATTCCTGACATTTAATCGTAGTAAAAAATCCCTGTCTTAGATCAGTTAGGATGACCTTATTTATTTTAAGAATGTGAAATGTCAGTAATAGTAGAGTGATTTATTTCAGCTTTTATTTCTTTCATCACATTCCAAGTGGGTCAGAAGTTAACATACACTCAATTATCATTTGGTAACATTGCCTTTAAATTGTTTAACATGGGTCAAACGTTTTGGGTAGCCTTCCACAAGCTTCCCACAATAAGTTGGGTGAATTTTGGCCCATTCCTCCTAACAGAGCTGGTGTAACGGAGTCAGGTTTGTAGGCCTCCTTGCTCGCGCACACTTTTTCAACTCTGTCCACAAATTTTCTATAGGATTGTGGTCAGGGCTTTGTGATGGCCACTCCAATACCTTGACTTTGTCCTTAAGCGATTTTGCCACAACTTTGGAAGTATGCTTGGGGTCATTGTCCATATGGAAGACCCATTTGCGACCAAGCTTTAACTTCCTGACTGATATCTTGAGATGTTGCCTCAATATATCCACATCATTTTCATGCCTCATGAAGCCATCTATTTTGTGAAGTGCACCAGTCCCTCCTGCGGCAAAGCACCCTCACAACATGATGCTGCCACCCCTGTGCTTCATGGTTGGGATGGTGTTCTTCGGTTTGCAAGTGTAACAGTATAACTTTAGACCGTCCCCTCGCCCATACCCGGCCGCGAACCAGGGACCCTCTGCACACATCAACAACAGTCACCCATGAAGCATCCCATCGCGAAAGCCGCGGCCCTTGCAGAGCAAGGGGAACTACTATTTCAAGGTCTCAGAGCAAGTGACGTCACCGATTGAAACGCTATTTAGCGCGAATACCGCTAACTAGCTAGCCATTTCACATCCGTTACACAAGCCCCCCCCTTTTCCTCCAAACATAACGATGGTCATTATGGCCAAACAGTTGTATTTTCAGACCAGAGGACATTTCTACAAAAAGTACGATCGTTGTCCATGTGCAGTTGCAAACCATAGTCTGGCTTTTTTTATGGCGGATTTGGAGCAGTGGCTTCTTCCTTGCTGAGCGGCCTTTCAGGTTATGTCGATATAGGACTTGATTTACTGTGGATATAGATACTTTTGTACCTGTTTCCTCCAGCATCTTCACAAGGTATTTTGCTGATGTTCTGGGATTGATTTGCACATTTCGCACCAAAGTACATTTCATCTTTAGGAGAAAGAATGTGTTTCCTTCCGGAGCAGTAGGACGGCCGCGTGGTCCTATGGTGTTTATAATGGCATATTATTGTTTGTACAGATGAATGTGGTACCTTCAGGCATTTGGAAATTGCTCCCAAGGATGAACCAGACTTTTGGAGGTCCACATTTTTTTCCCGAGGTCTTGGATTTCTTTTGATTTTCCCATGATGTCAAGCAAAGAGGCACTGAGTTTGAAGGTAGGCCTTGAAATGAATCCACAGGTACACCTCCAATTGACTCAAATGATGTCAATTCTCCTATCAGAAGCTTCTAAAGTCCTGACATAATTTTCTACAATTTTCCAAGCTGTTTAAAGGCACAGTCTACTTACTGTATGTAAACTTCTGACCCACTGGAATTGTGATACATGTCATGCATAAAGTAGATGTCCTAACTGACTTGCCAACACTATAGTTTGTGAACAAGAATTTTGTGGAGTGGTTGAAAAACGAGTTTTAATGACTCCAACCTAAGTGTATGTAAACTTCCGACTTCAACTGTATCTAGCCAACTTCACATACTGTATAGATAACTAGCTAAGTGAATGCAATATCACCATCTACCTAACTTCATATTGGGTGATATATTGGGTCATGGGTGCACCTCAGCCACGCTCAAGGTCCTAAACGATATCTTATCCGCCATCGATTAGAAACAATACTGTGCAGCCATGTTCATTGACCTTGCCAAGGCTTTCGACTCTGTCAATCACCACATCCTCATCGGCAGACTCGGTAGCCTTGGTTTCTCAAATGATTGCTTCGCCTGGTTCACCAACTACTTCTTTGATAGAGTTCAGTGTGTCAAATCGGAGGGCCTGTTGTCTGGGCCTCTGGCAGTCTCTATGGGGGTGCCACAGGGTTCAATTCTTGGACCAACTCTCTTCTCTGTATACATCAATGATGTCGCTTTTGCTGCTGGTGACTCTCTAATCCACCTCTACGCAGACGACACCATTCTGTATACTTCTGGCCCTTCTTTGGACACTGTGTTAACAACCCTCCAGACGAGCTTCAATGCCATACAACTCTCCTTCTGTGGCCTCCAATTGCTCTTAAATACAAGTAAAACTAAATGCATGCTCTTCAACCGATCGCTGCCTGCACCTGCCCACCCGTCTAACATCACCACTCTGGATGGTTATGACTTAGAATATGTGGACAACTACAAATACCTAGGTGTCTGGTTAGACTGTAAACTCTACTTCCAGACTCACATCAAACATCTCCAATCCAAAGTTAAATCTAGAATTGGCTTCCTATTTCGCAACAAAGCATCCTTCACTCATGCTGCCAAACATACCATCCTACCTATCCTCGACTTCGACGATGTCATTTACAAAATAGCCTCCAATACCCTACTCAATAAATTGGATGCAGTCTATCACAGTGCCATCCGTGTTGTCACCAAATCCCCATATACTACCCACCACTGCGACCTATACGCTCTCGTTGGCTGGCCCTCGCTTCATACTCGTCGCCAAACCCACTGGCTCCAGGTCATCTACAAGAACCTGCTAAGTAAAGTCCCCCCTTATCTCAGCTCGCTGGTCACCATAGCAGCACCCACCTGTAGCACGTGCTCCAGCAGGTATATCTCTCTGGTCACCCCCAAAATCAATTCTTCCTTTGGCCGCCTCTCCTTCCTGTTCTCTGCTGCCAATTACTGGAACGAACTACAAAAATCTCTGAAACTGGAAACACGTATCTCCCTCACTAGCTTTAAGCACCAGCTGTCAGAGCAGCTCACAGATTACTGCACCTGTACATAGCCCATCTATAATTTAGCCCAAACAACTACCTCTTCCCCTACTGTATTTATTTATTTTTGCTCCCTTGCGCCCCATTATTTCTATCTCTACCTTACACATTTTTCCACTGCAAATCTACCATTCCAGTGTTTTACTTGCTATATTGTATTTACTTCGCCACCATAGCCTTTTTTTTTGCCTTTAGCTCCCTTATCTCACCTCATTTGCTCACATTGTATATAGACTTATTTTTCTACTGTATTATTGACTATGCTTGTTTGTTTGTGTAGGCTATTCCTAGAAGTGAAGATGGAGATAATAGTAACATAATATTAAGTGGGGTGTAATTTGACTATAATTTAGTCTTTTTCTTGTGAGGTTTTCTGTCCTCAGATAAAGAGGGCTATGAAATCCTGTCTACATATGAAGAGGTCCCAATGAAGAGCAGTGGTTCTCAGTCCTGGTCCTGGGGACTCAAAGGGGTGCGCAGCTGATTCAAATGATCAACTCATCATCAAAGCTTCAAGTAGTATTTGTGTATTCATTTGTGATGCTATCCTTGATAAGATCCTGTTATTGTCACATACTACACATGCGTGTGCCCATGCATCTATCAATCCAATGTTATCATGAGTTGTTATCAGGGATATTATTATAATCCACAATGACCTGGTGATGTAAAAGTCTAATAATTACATTGTCTTCCATATTCCTACAGATACCTTGTAACTGGAGATTCCTTAAACGATTGCCTCCAGTTAACGTGTAGGGCACTGCAAGGTTGGGTGACCAGGGCCACCTGGGACTGCCTCCTGGAGGAATTCAGGTGTGTGAAGGCTACCTGTGTTCTGCATAACTACATGAGGATGGACACGAGGACCAGGAGGGGATCTGCAGCTCACCGCCGTGTGCCAGAGGAGAAGTCTGCTGCTCTGCAGGATGTTTCAAGGATGGGGTCCATCAACGCAGCAAGAGAGGCAATCTGTGTGATCTTCACCTCCTACTTTTTCGAAAAGCTGTTCTCTAACACCATAGACTACACTATGCACAACCAAAGGCTCTTTTAAGAGCCATTCACATTGCAATAAGAGTATTCTTCCATTTACTTAGCTGCAGTTATTCAGTTCCCAATTTCTCTCCCTTTGATTTCTACTTCTCAGGTGATGGTGCTGTTTAGGTAAGGGTGTGATGTCTGTACAAAAACAAAACAGGATATTTTAAATCACCCATATTGAAAAAATGTAGAACAAGTAGACACCCTATAACCCACACCGACACACTCATGTATCAATCTGATTGATGGATTGTGTTGCGGAGTAATGTGGCTCCTTCCACCTTCATAGAATAGGCAAGACGGCCAACCATGGAGAATATTAAGACACTTCATTATTTCTATAACTACGCTATATTGTTTTTCCTCGTGTGTCCGTTCATGTTTTTCAGCATAAAGAACTCTGCCGCCACTTAGTGTGGTGTGGACACCAGGTGAGGCCACACCTAGATTCCTGTTAAACACTGTCTCTTTTAACTACTTTATTTTCTCAATAACAGTCTCTGTCCTTAACTTCATCCTTCTCTCTTCACCCTAAATCCTCTAGGTTATATCAGCTGTGTCGGTGAACCCCTCCTGCATTGGAACTGACTACATAGAGGCCACAGCATGATCAGAGGTGAGAGGTCACTTGGTCAGGTCAACAGGAAGTATTATTAAAGAGATATTTGACATTGAAATACAGATAGAGATGCAGTAGTCCCAGAGTTAATGATCCAAGGTCAGTTTTGCACCTCATGATTATTATGACTAACATGTTAGAATAAAAAATAAAAACAAGGCTTAAACATGCTCTCTCTCTCCATCTGTCTCTCGTCTGCAGACGATGTTTTGATGTGAGAGGATGCCAACCCGCAGACCTATCATCGCCACCTCACCCACTTTTAAGATCACCTTTGGGCTGACTAGAGACACTATTATGTAATTGTGATGAACTGAGAGAATATTTGGGTTGCACTGTGATTCATTAATCACATGCTGCCTTCCCTGCTCCTATGTTCTTACCTCTTTCCCTTTCTGTCTTTTACACCTCCCGCTACCTCTTTCTTCATCTGTTTTTATAATGCACAAGAGATGTGCATTGAAGTACAGATTGAACTTGTATTTATAATGCATTTTGGTACACGTCTCTACAGGTTTGGATTTTCTAAATTCATATACTTTCGTAAACCCCAAAGGGGGACATTAGGAAAATGTCTGTCTACATAGTTATGTTCGCTACCTCCAAAAGTAGTCAGATGTGGTTCTTAGGCAGTCTGATGCTGCAGTTCGATCCAGCCTGATCCGGTTTTGTCCCACTTCACAGTGGATCTGTTGTGGCATCTGTGTCCTGGAAAATCTGTGTCCACTACAGCAGAAAGGGTCTGACAGAGCGGTTTAATGATAGAAGCCTTAAACTCCTGATTTTGGATTATGTTGATTGGTGCTTTGACATATTTCACTTAGAATTTACAATAGACTGTTTTAATCTCCATGTTTCTCCCTAGCTCTTTTCTTTAGGGCTATGGAGTTGTGTGTAGAATGTGTTTCTTTTGGGGTGAGTCTCTTTATTCATCAAACTTTGTGACAGTTGACTTACTTACTGGCCCAATCTGACTGCGGGTCTTCCCCTTGCTTTCTCTCGTAGCGATGAGCGTGTTGATGAGATCATTTGGTTGAAGACCAACCAATTACAGCGATTTTGGTATGTATTGTGATATGTTGTGCGGCATCATACCTCTTATCTGAGTCTGGGCTAAGCTCTGGGCAGTTTGGTGCAGTCAGTTGGGTGTATTTACTGTTATTATTGTGTGTGTGTGTGTGTGTGTGTGTGTGTACACAAGTGTATTGATGTGTGTGTTTCACCTCAGGTAGGTGTGACTGAAAGCCCCCAGGGATTCAATAGGGCTGGACTGTGATGTCATTGTGGCCAAGGTCAGGGGTCAAACACAATGAATCCATTTGATGTGACATTCCCATCCCAAGAGAGCCCTGATTTGTTTTAACTCAACCCTCTCCTATATCTCCCTCTTTGTCTCTACCTCTCTCTTTCTCCTATCTTAGGTGCATTCCATCAACCACAAGCCAAATGAGATCTGTGGGATGATTGATACTTTCACCTGGTACCCAGGAGATTGAGCTCTCTGGCAGACCTCACAATGTCCAACCCAACTTGTACGTGTCTCTGTATTTATTGTATGTTGCTATTTTTCTAAGCTGCATTTATTTTCGCTCTCTCTCTCTCTCTCTCTCAGGGTAACTCTTGCTAAACAATTGGAGGGCATGCACCTAAGATACCTCTTGGACCCTGACGTTGTGGCTCGCTTCAGGAAGTGCCACCCAGACGGAGTCATTTGCAAACCAAAGAACATTTAGAGAGTCGTCTGTCGGACTGTCTTCACTTTATTCGTCTTTTTGTACCAATTACAATATTTTGTAATGAATAAGGTTGAAAGAAAAATATCTTCATTAGATATTTGCACATTTCACAATATCAAGCTAAATGAATCCACCAAAACATTTTAGTATGCAAATTATTTTTTGTATTACATTTTGTTAGTTCTACATTTCAGCCATTCCCATTACAACAAGAATAGAGTAAAATGTTAGGATCTTTGATTTCCATTCAAATGGTTGAACATTGGGTAAATCATCAATGTTTTTGTCCCCATTATTGGGGATTGCATACAGTGCTTTCACAAAGTATTCTCACCACTTGACTTTCTCCACATTTTTTTGTTACAAAGTGGGATTACAATTGATTAAATTGTCATTTTTGTCAACAGTATGCAAAATACCCTGTCAAAGTGGAAGAAAATTTAAACAATGTTTTTTATTAATGGAAAATCAAATATTTAGATAAGTATATCAACCCCCTAAGTCAATTCATGTTTGACTCACCTTTGGCAGTGCTCATAGCTGTGAGTCATTTTCTTGGTAAATGTCCAAGAGCTTTGAAACCTGGATCCTATACTATTTGTAAGGTTTTCCTGATTTCAGTCTGCTTTCCAACAGATACTGGGAGACAAATCCACCTTTCAGCAGGACAATAAACCCAAAACGCAAGGCTAAATATACGCTGGCGATACTTACCAAGACGACATTGAATGTTCCCGAGTGGCCTAGTTACAGTTTTGACTTAAATCGTCTTGAAAGTGTACGGCATGACTTAAATGTATTGTGGAGTAAGTACTATGTTGATCCATCCTCAGTTTCCTATCACAGCAATTTAACTCCAACTGGTTTAAAATCACCATTGGCCTCATGGTGAAATCCCTGAGCGGTTTCCTTCCTCTCCGTCAACTGAGTTGGTGACTGGGTATATTGATACACCATCCAAAGTGTTATTAATAACTTCCCCATGCTCAAAAGAATATTCAAATTATTTTTCGCCACTAACCAATTGGTGCCCTTCGTGAGGTATTGGAAAACCTCCCATGTCTTTGTGGTTGAAATTCACTGCTCGACTGAGGGACCTTACAGATAATTGTATGTGTGGTGTACAGTGATGAGGTAGTCATAAAGAAAAGTTACACTTATTGCACACAGGATGTCTGACTTGTTTGTATTCCTGAAGTTATTTAAAATGCTTTGAAGACTTAACTCAGGACAGTTCAGCTTTTCATTTTTAATTCATAAATCCACTTTGACATTATGGGGTATTGTGTGTAGACCAGTGACCCCCAAATCTACATTTCATTTTAAATTCAGGCCGTAACAACAAAATGTGGAAAAAGTCCAGGAGTGTGAATACTTTAAAGCCCTGTACATTCTTCTCACCAAACCCCCAGAAGTGGGGTCAGTGAGATGCTATTACCTCATCACTCATACAACTATTTCTCAATTTGTATCTAGAACTTAGATTTCTACAAACACAACACAATTAGAAGTAATGTGTCAGTGACATGTCCTTAAACTAGTATGTGAAGCATCTGTTGACTTTCATCTGTTGAGTTTCTGGTCACTTCATTGATGTTCCCCAGAAGATTTCATGAGAAGTCAGTCAAGGTAAAAGCTGCATGTAAGATGGAGAAGGCAATGCTGCCAAATAAAGTGTAGACTCAGTCAGTTAGGCAGGGCACTACTAGAAGATCGCTGGCACCAACATTCATTTCACCTTGGAAATGTTTCGAAAGGCACTCTCGCACATCTGAGCTATCTTTGTTGCAGGTGCATGGTAACCGCTGAATAAAGTGAGGTGGGAAAAAGAAGAAACCCGCACACTGCTCTTTATTAAACTTTACGTATCGGCCTCGAGGCCTTCGTCAGAGCTTTGGAAATGTTAAAAAAAAAGAGTTTTTTAAGAAACTCTGAAACTCATTACTGTCTTTATCAGCTAATCTGATCAAATCTAGTTACCATGTTTTTCTCAGCAAGTGAGGACAGTGTCAGGATATTCTTTAAAAAAAGCCTGTATTTAAAATTGGGAGTGATTACATTCGCACTCCACACACGTACATTGTGATATTGTTGTATGGTGGTATTATACATTTTGCATTGTAGGTATGTATTGGTGTAATAATGTTATATGATGTACTGTTTTATCTTTTATGTGTGATTTAAGTGCCTTAATGAGTTTGGACTCCAGGAAGAGTAGCTGCTGCCTTAGTAGCAGCTAATGGGGATCCCTAACACATACAAATACAAATCATATTCACCAGCTAGTATTTTAAAGACACTATTGTTTGCAGTTTGTGGTCTTTTACCTGGCCCTAGACCAAACCAACCCAGTAATTTACACCCCAAAGGAACGTAGAAATACAAAAGGGTGGGCAGAGAAACAAAAGGAAAATAATGCACTTAGTATGATAACGTTGTAAACATTTCTCCATTACATGTCTCCATCTCCACTAGCTACATTAGCAGTGCATTTAGTCTTTCTCTGTAGTGAAGAACTCAATCTGCTGTGATTATATTCCTCCTTTCACAGTCATCTCTGAAGGGAGAGTTGAGAAAGATGTATTTATGCACCACTGAGTAGGTGAAGTCTCAGTCCTTTACGTTCAACTTCTGCCCCATTCCCCGTTCTGTTGAGCTAGAATAATGGCTGTCATAGTGGAGGGGTGAGAGTTCATTTTTCGGGGTGGTGATGATGATGATTGGACAAGCCCAGGTTGTCCCTCCCTGATTCAGTCTATATTCTTTCATTTGATGCCTAATGAACACTACCCAGGCTTGTCGAGGCAGCTCTTACTCAGCAGGTTGCGTCCACTGCGTTGAAGTTGCTGTCCATCTGGTGTCTAAAGGAGAGGCGAGCCTTGGTGGAGAAGTAGATCTGGGATCCACTCAGGCTGCTACCGCCCTCGCCCTGGCTACCACACGACACCGTAGACGACAGGCGAGGCTTCATCTCCTCTCTGGGGACTGGAGGGACGGAGCGAGGTGGCGTAAGATGAGGCGACGAAGAGAGAAGACAGCGGGTTTATTGAACCGCTAGCACACAACGTTTTAGAATCTTTTCTTTGGCATGTCTATACATGTCTACATTATATGGGATGATTTGATAATGCGATTTAACATAGCTAATGGTATGAATGATCCCTCAGGCATCTTTAATGTAATGCAAATATAACATGACATGCACTGATTTGACATTCTAATAATATAAACATCTAATAGAAGATATCCATTATGAAGTTATGGGTGGAATTAATGAGCAAATTATTGATTGAGAGTTATAGTACTGGGAGGTTGACATTATGGACTACTATTAGCAGTGCCCCAAGCATTTCTTTAACATGACCTAACTGACATTCCTGGTTATATCAGATCACTTGTTTCAACATGTATTCCAATATACGGTATGTGTTTGATAATCATGAGTGCAGCCTTGGGAAGTTATTCTGACATAATGATAATGTATGTAATAGCATATGTAATGGAATGGATAACTGTTATATGCATAAACTGTTGTATGAATATTTTGGGGTAGCCTAGTGGTTAGAGTGTTGGACTAGTAACTGGAAGGTTGCAAGTTCAAACCCCCGAGCTGACAATGTATAAATCTGTCGTTCTGCCCCAGAACAGGCAGTTAACCCACTGTTCCTAGGCCGTCATTGAAAATAAGAATTTGTTCTTAACTGACTTGCCTAGTTAAATAAAGGTAAAATAAAGTACTGTGAAATGGAAGTAGTTCTCTCACCTGCAGGTGGGGGGCACTGTTTAGCCTTGCATCGTTCCTTACAGCGTCTGTACCAGGAGAAGCACTTGAGGACCTTCACACCCATGCCTGGAGCTGAGGAGGTCTGAGAGAATGAAATAAATATTTTACTATTTTTGAATTGCTATCTTGTAGATGCACAGCTTTTACACGTCAGCTTTGTCTTGATTGCCTAGGCATTTGTTTGTTTGGAATTACTTTTTAGAATCAATTACTCATTTCAAATCACAAGATAACATATCAACCCACAACCACAAATAACTCTTAGCCAACTGATTAGCCTGGCCTTGATAACAGAAAACAATTATCAACAACAACAAAAAACACAGCCATCTGCTATCAATTAACCTTTATTAACCAGACAATACTGAGACGATGTGTCTTTATCTCATCATCACTCACAGGGTTGCCATAATGGTATTAGTCCGGTCTAGTACACTAATCCAGCGGAATTAGTCCAGTAATGTCACTATGAGGGGACAAAAAAAAAATGAAATGACCTGATGACACCGCGATGACTGAGGAGGCTTAGCTAATCTCTGTCTTGTCTCTTGTCAACAGTAGACGAGCATTCACACAAACACACATACAGTTGAAGTCAGAAGTTTACATACACCTAAGACAAATACATTTAAACTCAGTTTAACAATTCCTGACATTTAATCCTTGTAAAAATTCAATTTCTTAGGTCAGTTAGTGTCTCCACTTTATTTTAAGAATGTGAAATGTCAGGATAATAGTAGAGAGAATTATTTATTTCAGATTTAATTTCTTTCATCACATTCCAAGTGGGTCAGAAGTTAACATACACTCAATTATCCTTTGGTAGCATTGCCTTTAAATTGTTTAACTTGGGTCAAGTGTTTAGGGTAGTCTTCCACAAGCTTCCCACATTAAGTTGGGGGAATTTTGGCCCATTCCTCCTGACAGAGCTGGTGTAACTCAGTCAGGTTTGTAGGCCACCTTGCTCGCACATGCTTTTTCAGTTCTGCCCACAAATTTTCTATAGGATTGAGGCCAGGGCTTTGTGATGGCCACTCCAATACCTTGACTTTGTCGTCCTTAAGCCATTTTGCCACAACTTTGGAAGTATGCTTGGGGTTACTGTCCATTTGGAAGACCCATTTGCAACCAAGCTGTAACTTCCTGACTGATGTCTTGAAATATTGCTTCAATATATCCACGTAATATTCATGCCTCATAAAGCCATCTATTTTGTGAAGTGCACCAGGCCCTCCTGCAGCAAAGCACCCCCACAACAAGATGCCTCCACCCCGTGCTTCACGGTTGGGATGGTGTTCTTCGGCTTGCAAGCCTCCCTCTTTTTCCTCCAAACATACCGATGGTCATTATGGCCAAACAGTTATATTTTTGTTTAATCAGACCAGAGGACATTTCTCCAAAAAGTACAATCTTTGTCCCCATGTGCAGTTGCAAACCGTAGTCTGGCTTTTTTATGTCGGTTTTGGAGCAGTGGCTTCTTCCTTGCTGAGCGGCCTTTCAGGTTATGTCGATATAGGACTTGTTTTACTGTGGATATAGATACTTTTGTTCCTGTTTCCTCCAGAATCTTCACAAGGTCCTTTGCTGTTGTTCTAGGATTGATTTGCATATTTCGCACCAAAGTACGTTCATTCATGTCTCGGAGACAGAACGCGTCTCCTTCCTGAGCTGTTTGACAGTTGCGTGGTCCGATGGTGTTTTATACTTGCGTACTGTTGTTTGTACAGATGAACGTGGTACCTTCAGGCGTTTGGAAATTGCTCCCAAGGATGAACCAGACTTGCAGAGGTGTAGACATTTTTCCTGAGGTCTTGGCTGATATCTTTTGATTTTCCCATGATGTCAAGCAAAGAGGCACTGAGTTTGAAGGTAGGCCTTGAAAAACATCCACAGGTACACCTCCAATTGACTCAAATGATGTCAATTAGCCTATCAGAAGCATCTAATGCCATGACTATTTTCGACAATTTTCAAAGCTGTTTAAAGGCACAGTCAACTTAGTGTATGTAAACTTCTGACCAACTGGAATTGTGATGCAGCGAGTTATAAGTGAAACAATTGTTGAACAAATTACTTGTGTCATGCACAAAGTAGATGTCCTAACCGACTTGCTGAAACTATAGTTTGTTAACAGGAAATTTGTGGAGTGGTTGAAAAAACGAGTTTCAATGGCTCCAACCTAAGTATGTAAACTTCCGACTTCAACTGTATGCACACACACACACACACACACACACACACACACACACACACACACCTCCTTTGATAATCCAGCAGTTGGACTTCAATGGGCTACAGCAGATAGCTAAAAGGGCTAATTAAAGCCTTGGATGGAATTACACAGAGGTCACATGACACATACAACACAGACAGGACAAGAGAGGGCAGTCAAATCATGCCATAAAGTATTGTAGGTGCTTAGAGAGATATACTGTTCTGTGGTGTTACCCAAGTCACGTCAAGACTGTTACTTGTAGGTGTCAATCAAGTCATGTCATATAGCCCTGAATTAATTGACATACTAGTATGTAGTCAGTAGGACTCTCAAATGGATTTTGACATGTAATGCATGTATTTGCATTGTAAATGTATACATTGATAAATGTATGCAAGCTAACTGAATACCTTTGACTGTATAGATCCATTACAGGTATGCCCATGGGAGTCTATATGTCTTACTCAGCCCTTTTCCACACCATCTAAACAAAAATATGAACGCAACATGAAAGTGTTGGTTCCCAGGATTCACGAGATGAAATACAAGATCCCAGAAATTTTCCATATGCACGAAAAGCTTATTTCTCTCAAATTTTGTGCACAAATTTGTATACATCCCCGTTAGTGAGCATTTCTCCTTTGCCAAGATAATCCATCCACCTGACAAGTGTGGCATATCAAGAAGTTGATTAAACAGCATGCACATTACACAGGTGCACCTTGTGCTGAGGACAACAGGCCACTCTAAAAATGTGCAGTGTTGTCACACAACACAATGCCACAGATGTCTAAAGTTTTGAGGGAGTCTAAAGTTCTGCATGCCAACTGCAGGAATGTCCACCAGAGCTGTTGCCAGAGAATATAATGTTCCTTTCTCTACCATAAGCTGCCTCCAATGTCATTTTAGAGAATTTAGCAGTACGTCCAACCGGCATCACAACCGGAAGGCCACGTGTAACCACGCCAACCCAGAACTTCCACATCCGGCTTCTTCACCTGCAGGGGATCGTTTGTGACCAGCCACCCGGAAAACTGATGAAACTGAGGTGTATTTCTGTCTGTAATAACTAAAAAAATTGTTGGAGAAAAACTCATTCTGATTGGCTGAGCCTTGCTCCCAAGTGTCTAGGTCTATGCCCTCCCAGGCCCAGTCATGGCTGCGCCCCTGCTCAGTCATGTGAAATCAATAGATTAGGGCCTAATGAATTGATTTAAAATGATTAATTTCCTTATATGAACTGTAAATCAGTAAAATTGTTGAAATTGTTGTTGTTGCACATTGTTGCAAATTGCATGTTGCGTTTACATTTTTGTTCAGTATAGTTTACAATTGGCATGTTATTCTTCCCAAAGCCTTAACATGTAGAGACAGGCTTTGTTGGCTTGGTGCCCACTACCCACCCTGCTTTCCTCTCATTGAAGTCACACACATACATGAGCACGCACACAAACTACTTAGCTTCTCATTGAGGTCCCTGATTCGCCAGAAGAGTCCTTTTGCATGTTTTCCCAGCCTGGGTGAAGTGTTACAGATGGCTCGATATAAATGTAAAGGTCATTTTCCGATTGAGCCGACATGCAGCGTGAACGCTAACGTGGAAGATTCAAAAGTAGCGCATTTTGCCTTTGCTAGTCCTGTATTAGCAGATTGATATAGCCGTCTGTAGCGGGCAACAACACAACATTTATGGGGTCCCTTTGTCCTCAGCAATGAACTAAATTGAGTCTGAAGAACTCTCTGGTAAAAACCTTTGAGCAGTCTTAGTTTTCAGCTTTCTATTCCTATTCCTTCAGTATATCTGAAAATATGTCCCCTGACACTTTGATACTGCCACTTACCTTGTTCCACTGACCTCATGTTTGAAGGCACCGGAATAGAACAGAGAAATTGAATGACTCTCTATTGAAACAATCATATTACTTTCTATTTTAAAACCTCTCATGGTCTTCCATCATCACAGATCTCCATTTAGCTCTGAGGTGGCAACGTCAGGAGAGGGTGGCGGTGCTGCCAACAAATTGAGGCTTTCCTTGCAAGCCCATGACCACACATAACAGAAGCCTTTCACTGGACTCTGCTGCAAGTGCAGACATGCAATCTGTAGCAGAAAACCCTCTGACTGGCGTGGGTGTGTTTCGCTGGCTGTAACACTCGCTGGCGTGGGTGTGTTTCACTGGCTGTAACACTCGCTGGCGTGGGTGTGTTTCACTGGCTGTAACACTCACTGGCGTGGGTGTGTTTCGCTGGCTGTAACACTCGCTGGCGTGGGTGTGTTTCGCTGGCTGTAACACTCACTGGCGTGGGTGTGTTTCGCTGGCTGTAACACTCACTGGCGTGGGTGTGTTTCGCTGTCCCTGCACTCACAGGGACGAGCTCATTTCATAAAGACGTGACAGCTCTCTTACAGTCTCTGAGCGCCTTTGACTCCTAGGGGTCAGGCCAAGGTGGGGGACTCATATCAGTTTTCCACTCTGTCGAGAGTTAGTCACGATTAGTGAAAATAGCTTTCAAAAACATCTCTGGCAGAGTCTGGTGTGGACAACCCTAACCTTAAAGCCATGAAGACAGTGTTCAGAATCATGTCTCTCTCTCTCTCTCTTTCTTTTCCAGACCTTTCCATGAGCCAAAGCCTAATTCCTTCTTATTTCTGTAAAAACCCTGGAGAAGATCAAAAGCCTAAACGCGTTGTTTCTACTCTTTGCAATAAATAAGCTTTTTAAAATGTAATTCCATTTGTTCTACAAGTGTTGCTGAATCTCCCCTCTACTTCATGGGCCTAAATTTGCACAGAGATAATACATTAGTTGTGTATTAATGACCCACTCAAACACAGTCCTTTTCTCAATCTGGGTCAGGCACACAAAATAGACGGTCAGTGGTGAGGAATTTTGGGGCCCCGGTCATTACAGCATCTAGTACAGCGAGTCTTTGGCAAAGAACAGCAGTCACAGGGCTTAGAGCAGAACAGCAAAACCAGTCCAGTGGAAGACAGAGAGTGTGTGAGAGAGAGAGAGAGAGAGAGAGAGAGAGAGAGAGAGAGAGAGAGAGACAGACAGACAGAGACAGAGACAGAGACAGAGACAGACACAGACAGAGACAAAGACAGAGAGCGAGAGAGCAAGAGAGAAAAGGTTTGAGAGAAAGGGAGAAAAAGAGAGGGGGAAGAGAGAGACAGAGAAGGGATTGGAGAAGGAGAGAGCCTGAGAGGGTGGGAGAAAGTAGAACAGTGCCCACCTAAACAGCAGAGAGAGGGGGAAGGCTGGAATTGGGCTTTGGGCCTGTTTTCTGTGCAGGATCCTGCCAGGGCAGAGCACAGTGGTGACGTGAAGGACGTGCAGCTCTGAACGATGTGGTTTTACTAATACACACTGCCTGGTCATTGACTTATTCTGGCAGTTACTGATTGCTCAATATTGCTAAAATACTCATAGGTTGTCTTATCGCCCTATTATTTGTCATAGGGTGTGTGTGTGTGTGTGGATTTATCAAACGTACACACTTTGGCAGATGTTATAGCAGTTGCAGTGAAATGCTTATATGTTAAACGCTTATGTACATATACCTATGTATACTTATGACAGGTTACATACAGAACTATACACAGTAAACAACGTAAAACACACATTCTTCGTGTGTGTTCCTACCTGGAATGTAAAATGGTTTGCAGCATGTAACATAACCCGGAAAGTCAGAGTATATGAGCAAACTCTACAGAAATCTGATTTTCTGTTTTTCAACCTTTCCTATGTCCATTCCAAGTCTTCAGCCTCTTGGGAGACTTAGTGTCTGTCCCAAATGGCATCCTATTCCCTATATAGTGCGCTACCTTTGACCAGGGCCCATAGGGCTCAGGTCAAAAGTAGTGTACCATGTAGGGAAGAAGGTGCTATTTGGGACACAGACTTAGAGAACTTGTGGCAGTGAGCCTGGGTCTGTAATAGAGCTCGCCAGCTTGTAGTCCTAAAAAATGGGAATGAGTTATGTTTGGTTTGTTCAGCCATTCCTATGGGGAAAATTAATGGGGATAGAATAGGGTTTTGGAATAAACGCCGAAAATATCTTAGGTTAACACAGGCTTAGGTGATCTTATATATGTTTTGTTCTAGGAGATAATATCAGTCAGTTAACATGACCTTTATGAATTATAAAAGGCTTTGTGTTTTTTTTTTATCACGTAAATGCTTCAAAACTCACAAAAAAAATGACTTTAGCTGATGAAGATAATATCATAGAACAAAACGTATGAGATCAGCTAAGCCTGTCTTTACCACAGACGCTATTTTCAGTGTTTTCCAAAAACCCTACAAAACCATTCATTTTCCCATAGACTTTGCCCAACAAATCATGGCAGAGTTAGTACCTACAAAAAGACGCCATTACTATTTCTCTCTATGCCCCTGAAAGAAGCAGGGCCCCTGCTCCCTTGGCACGATGACGCACATTTAGGCCTATTGGTGCCCAGTCTGTCCACTAACATTAGAACCATTACCCATCTCCAAAACAACTATGGAAATGGGAAGTAATACTCAAACACGACTTTTCTTGCAGTTGTGTCAGATCTTTTTGCATAATTTCCCTCTGGCCATTTTCCAATGTTGAACAACGGTAGACCTATGGACTTTTACCATGGTTCCAGAAGAGGGCCCCCAACAGGTTGAATGAAGTGACAGAACAACAGGTAATTCAAGCTTTCAATTAATCAGTGCATCACCGCTCTCTCTCTCTCTCTCTCTCTCTCTCTGCCCCCCTGTTCTCTCTAATATTTTAAAATACCCAGGTTAAATGCATGGGAGTGTATTTTAATCCCTGTATTTGATTATTTTCAAATACATGCTAATACTTTCCAACCATATTTCCAAATACAATATTCAACTACTTGTATTTTCAAATAAAATCTATCTGAATGCTTACTTTGAAATGTATGTGAAAAGTAACTGAGAAAATTCAAATAGTATTTGAACCCAGGTCTGGCAGTAACACCATTTGTTTCTGTTCAAACTGTTTGTCTGAAAGAGGAGTTGTGGGTGTAAATAATAAATAAAGGAGTTTTTATATTTTCGTGGAAGAGGGTGTGCTAACACTCTGACAGGAAGTCTATTAATTAAATACACCCTTTTCTGTCTAAATAAAGTGTCACGCATAATATAAGTTGTTTTGGAATCATCTGGAGTTGAGTAGAAAGGATTAGTTTGAACTAAGATAGCATTTTCTCATATCCATGCAGGCTCCATGTATCGCAGAGTTGGAGTGCCGATCCAGGGTCAGTTTAGCCTTTTAGATGATAGCGAATGGACAGGGGGTGGTCTGATCCTAGATCAGCACTCTTACTCTGAGACGCTTGAATACTGGGCACAGGTTTAAATCATAAAAGCCAATGAAGGCCCAATATCGAAGTCAACACTGAACAACAATATGACGCTTGCCTATTCTATTCGTTACGCTTTGAACACACCAACAGCGACATTGAGCAAAATATTACGCAGCATCGTCTGGATGTGTATGCAACTAAAGTTCAGCACCTCCTGTTACCATTTCTGTCAAGCCGTCTACGCATACAGTTTGACGCATACGTTCATAACATCCAATGTATGCACCACCCCAAACGCACTGCAACTGCCTCTGCAAGGCAAACGCAGAGTTTCATTAGAAATGAATGTGTACCAAAATGCTTAGTACAGGCGCACTGTACAGCAAGCCTACAACTCTCATGGGACACTCCCACCCAGACACACCTCCTACAGCCAAGTAAACAGCCACACAGCCCCCCTCCCTCTCTATCTCCGAGGCAAGTTACACTTTTCCATAACGTTTAGGCTACTATTTGTCTGTATGTGTTGTGTCCAACCCTCTATTCTGCTTTAAATTCATTAGTGTACTGCAGTGAAATAACAATACTGTTCTTATTTATTGAAATTGTAGCTTATGGTAAAAGTATGAAAGTCTGTCATTTAAAAACGAACATTTTAACCTTAAAATAAGCACAATAACCTACCTGATCAGTTGCAACCTTGCAGATCTGGAAGAAAAATGTGCAATTTTCAATTAGGATACCTATTACAGCCGAATCGAATTATTGGTTCCAATTCAATGGTGATTTCAACATTTGCAACTTTGCTTGTTCCACTTTCTGATGTCAGTTCTGCTAACTAAATGCGACCTCCACAAGACTCGGCGCGAGGCGGGCGTTTTATACCGATTGCTAGGTTGATCCTTGCACTGCACTTGATGGCAACATGGAAAGGTTTGCGGAGCGCATGGAGAGCCTGAACTTTAAATAGCTCATCCCTGTGGCCCGAGACACGCCTCCCTCACTACCTCCCTCCTTTTCTCAATGTGGTCTTCGACAGTCTAAAGCAAGTCACAGTTTAGTCACACACAGACAGTAGCAGTGTTTCAGTCTGTAGACCTACTGGATAGTTAGGGATTAGAGGGTGGATATAATTCATTTGGATTTGACACAATTAACAAATAAAGCTGAGAAGATTATAATGCACTAGAGGAGTGAATCGGTGATCTGTGAATAAATGACTGGAGGGATGAATGAATGAACATGGGGATAAAATAGAACAGTAATAGCATGAGACAAAGCGAGAAAGAGAGATCACAAAGTCTCTCGCTCTCCTTCTTTCCATGACGAATAAGATTTTCGACAAACGTCAGAGAGATCGTGTACGTATGTGCCTGCATTAACATACCCCTATACCCCCTGGCCTAAACAGATGTAGGATCTTAATTTTAGACAGTTTGCTACAGCAGGAAAATAATCCTGCAGCAACCGGAATTGTAAGGGAAAATCATGTCAAATTTCAAAGTGGAAATGACAAACTTCAGAAGCCTTTTTAAACCTCAAATACACTATAAGTTGAACATTTCCTGCATTGCGTGAATGTTTTCCTGCAGCAGGGTGATCCGATTAAGATCCTATATCTGTACCCACTCATCGGACCAAGTCATTTCCTTTCAGCTGATTCACAACTGTCCCAGTAAGCACGGACAGGTTGGTTGAGTTTGCTCCCCTCCTTGTTTCCAGGAATTCTATGTTCTTATAACGGCTGTTTGAAGAAGTGGACCAAAGCGCAGCGTGGTAAGTGTTCATGATATTTTAATAGAACTCCGGCCGCAAAACCTAATCCTACAGGGGATGGTCTGGGTGGGCATCTATCCGCGGTGGCGGCTCTGGTGCGGAGTGTGGACCCCGCTCCACTTTAGGCTTGGCCCACTTAGGTGGCGCCTCTGGAGCGGGGACCCTCGCCGCCGACCCCGGACTGGGGAACCTCGCCGCGGGCCCCGGACAGGAGGGCGACCCTGGCAGCTCCGGACAGGAGGGCGACCCTGGCAGCTCCGGACAGGAGGGCGACCCTGGCAGCTCCGGACAGGACGCAGGCACAGGACTCACCAGGCTGAGGAGACCTACTGGAGGCCTGGTCCTTGGAGGAGGCACAGTATGGACCGGGCTGTGGGGGAGCACTGGAGATCTGGTGCGTAGCCTTGGCACCACTCTTCCAGGCTGAATGCCCAGTCTGGAGAGCAGGGCTGGCACCATCCGTCCTGGCTGGATCCTCACCCTAGCCCGGCAGAAGCGGGGAGCTGGGATGTAGCGCACCGGGCTAAGAACGTGTACTGGAGACACCATGCGCTCCACCACATAACACGGTGCCTGACCAGTACGACGCCCGCCACGGTAAGCTACGGAGAGTTGGCAGAGTCAGGTTGGAGACCTGAGCCAACTCCCCGTGTGCCAACTCCCCGGGGCTGCCTCTCGGGCTTCCTTGCCAGCCGTGTTCCCTCGTAATGTTGCCGCTCAGCCTTAGCTGCCTCCAGTTCCTCCTGTGGACAGCGATACTCCCCAGCCTGCCTCCAGGATCTCCTCCCATGTCCAGAAGTCCATTACACCACTCTGCTTGGTCCTTTGGTGGTGGGTAGTTCTGTAACGGCTGTTTGAAGAAGTGGACCAAAGCGCAGCGTGGTAAGTGTTCATGATATCTTAATAGAACTGAACACTGAATAATAACAAAGAGAACGAACGAAACCGAAACAGTTCTGTCTGGTGCAGACACAAAAACAAAAAACAACTACCCACATAACACAGGTAGGAAAAGGCTACCTAAGTATGGTTCTCAATCAGGGACAACGATAGACAGCTGCCTCTGATTGAGAACCACACCTGGCCAAACACACAGAAATAGAAAACATAGAACACAAAACATAGAATGCCCACCCCAACTCACGCCCTGACCAAACCAAAATAGAGACATGAAAAAGGATCTACGGTCAGGGCGTGACAGGTCTGTATACACCAGCCAGCCAGGCCGGTACCTAGGGAGTCGTGGTGTGCTGTCGTGACATGACGTGAGGGTGTTTACTTGGAAACAAACTTGGAATCCATCTCTGGATCAAATCAAAACAAAAGCTAAGTTAACTACACAAGTTGTATAAACACACCCCATCTTCTGGAACACGAAAGTGGAGGAGAGAGGGAACGGAGGAGAGGAGGAATGGAGGAGGGTGTGTATCGTCACCATGGCCCTACCGCAGCTAAACAGTGACTTAAATGGCTCATAACATTTAATACACGCATGTGATGGTACGGTGTTACTAATCTTCCAAGAACTCTCACTCTCAACCAAACACACCTTAATAATATCATTTTACTGCAGTGGGCTAAATCAGGGTCACAGACTGTTTCTTGGTAGTCTTAAACAAATCTACTTTGAAACCAAAGTAAACACCTGGTTATGGGCTTAAACGAAAGAAGACACCTGTACCATGTCAGATATAGAGTTGAAATGTATTCCATTTGGAGTTTGCATCCCAATATTACACTTTATATACCTCACAGAAGACTGAAATAAAGCAAAACCGTTTGACATAGAAACACAAGATTTGTGGCTGTAATTTTTAAAAACTTTAACGTTTATAAATAAATTACCATAAATTATGAATTTGTGAGAAAAAAATTATAACATTCCACCCATGTGGCCACTAGTCATTCGACTACAAAAAAAGGACTACAAGAATGGCATCACATCATCTCTGGTATAATGATGCATTATAATGATCTTGGTTCTGCTATGTGTGACCTGTTCAAATTTGTATTTTATTGCTTTTTATTAGGTCTTTGCATGCAAACCTTATTCAGGCTCATGGTTTATCCAGCCAGGGCTACTGTATCGCTGTGTGAGGACATGGCCAAAGGACTGGTGGAAAGTTACTTGGACAAATGACAGAGGGAAACAGATTATAATTCGGAGTGACCAACAGTAACCCGAAGCAACAGGTAGTATACTCAGGTAGTATACTCAAGTAGTATACACCCGTGGTATTGCTCATCTGTCTCTCTCTCTCTCTCTCTCTCTCCCCTCCCCCTCACTCTTTCTCTCTAAATGTGGGTGAAGGCCAGCCTGCAGCGGGCCATTGTCTCCAGGTAGTATAAGCTCCCAGTCAATCATTAGCTCACCTACATATGTCAGACGTTTGTTTGCGGACCATAGAATAGGGGTAAAAAGGCTCTTATTCGAAATGAAATGGATCCTTTCTGGTGTTTCATATTACTGTGGCTTGCATCCCAAATGGCACCATATTCCCTACCTAGTGCACTACGTTTGCCCGTCGCCCTATGGGCCCTGATCAAAAGTAGTGCACCATATAGGGTGCCATTTGGTATGTAAATATAGTAAATGGAAGCAATATGGGGAGTGGCAGTTGGCAGATAAGCAGAAGCTAAAGACTGTCCAATATTTGCACAGTAGCACATTGTTTTGTGCAGTATTAAAACCATCCCTGATTCTTTCTTCATGTCCTTGTGAATGTGTCCTCAGCCCCTATTCCCTCTATATACAGTAGTGCACTACTTTTGACTCAAGCCGTGCCAAAAGTAGTGCAGTCATGATTGTTAATGTATGACGACCTAATATAATTGTCAATAATTGAGACAAGGGGACTCGAACCACACCGCTTCTGGCTCAGAGTCTCCTTGTGACATCAGATACATTCAGTGGGAGGACCAATCGGATGCCAAATAAAAATATATTTTTTGAAATGGCAGATATAAAAATACTGACTTCATCCTCTGTGAATCTTTGGCCCCTCAGCGTCCAGCGTTCTCAGCACTACCATCACGCTTCCACTACCCTCAGTCAGGATACGAATAGCACTGTTGTAACGTAAATATGTGTCACAAAAAGCAATAAGGGAGGGTAATGTGTTACAAGTCAATGCTACTTGTCACTTCCGCTCATTATTTTTTATTTTAACTTTATTTAACTAGGCAAGTCAGTTAATAACAAATTCTTATTTACAATGACAGCCTACCAGGGAACCGTGGGTTAACTGCCTTGTTCAGGGGCAGAACACCAGATTTGTACCTTGCCAGCTCAGGGATTCAATCCAGCAACCTTTTGGATACTGGCCCAATGCTCTAACCACTAGGCTACCTGCTGCCCCAACTCGCTCCCTGCATCCCAAATGGGACCCTATTCCCTACATAGTGCACTGCTTTAGACCAGACCCCTATAGGCCATGGTCAAAAGTAGTGCACTGTAAAGGAAATAGGGGGCTATTTGGGACGCACACACAGTCTGCTTCCACAGGAGTGATTTCCTTGTGTGGAAGGAGTGGTCACGACCCTGAGCTAGGGAGAGTTTATAATGGTTTACACAGTGGTTTTATGAGGTGAAGGTCTCTGTGTGGATGTGTTATTGTCACGTAGGCTGTGTCTCAGATGGCACCCTACAGATGTTGGATCTTAATTTGATCACCCTGTTGCAGGAGAACCTTCCTGCAAAGCAGGACATTTAAAACTTGTAGTGTATTTGAGGTTTAGAAAGGCTTCTCAAGTTTGTAATTTCCACGCTTAAATGTTTTCTTACGAAAAATGTATAAACTCCTACAAAAATGTCCATTAATTATAATCCACATAATAATTAAAATGTCCTGTTACTTTCCTGCTGTAGTAAACTGGCTCCAATTAAAATTCTACATCTGTGTTCCCAATATAGCGCATTACTTTTAACCAGGGCTTCGGTCAGACTTGATCTGACGAAACCGGTCCGATCAAGTCTGGGCCTGTGTGTCTAACAAGTGTTTACTCTTTCACAACCCCTCTCCCCCTCTCTCCCTCTCCACTCCTCCTTCAGACCTCAAGATGTTCCCAACTTCCCACACATTCAGGCTCTTGTGGGTTCTGGCAAGGGGTCGGGATAAGGGGACCTGGGGGACAAGCCGGTTGATGACGCCCTTGACTGGTTCTTGTGTACAGCAGCTTGAGAACATGTCCCCCTCCCTCCGTTCCCTCTTTTCCCCCATCTCTCTCCCCCTCTTCCTCTCTCTCCTCTCACTGTCCCTTCGGCTCCTTTTACTCCACTTCAGTCCCCAACTCTGTCTCCCGACCTCTTCTATCCTTGACGGTTCCTTTGTGGCATTGAAACAAATAGAACAGAAAACACAGATTATAAAACCATCAAACCATATAGGATCCTCGGAGCCACCTGACCACAAATACATGTTGATTATACAACCAACCAACCAACCAACCAACCAACCAACCAACCAACCAACCAACCAACCAACCAGTAAACCAAATAACTATTTACTAGAACAATGAACAAATTCATTGAACTATGTCCTAGAACTATGAGGTCAATTACCAATATCATACATGTGTTTTCTCTCCTGTCGCTTATTGACAACATAGGTCAAATCCCCTAGACCAGGTATTCCCAAACTGGGGTATGCGCAATGCCGTCAGGGGTACGCCAAATAAAAATGTGATTTTTTTTTCTCTTCATTTTTTCAAAAAGTCCATTTATATTTTCCAACGGGGCCATACATTTGGGTGAGTTTTTTTCTCGTTTCTCGCATGAGTAGCCTCGTTTCACTGCCAAAAATCGAATTAAAACATGTTGTGTTCAGCGAAATAAAAACAAATACAGGTAGCCTAGTCAAATAATTAACATCCAATCACATTAACAGTTACTCTCTCGCGGGAATTCCACTATGTAGCTGCTGCTCATGTTGGTATCTGTACTGATGGAGCAAATGCCATGACAGGGAGATATAGTGGAGTGGTAACGCGTGTGCAAGCAGTTGCTCCCGACACCACTTGGGTACACTGCAGCATCCACTGAGAAGCTCTTGCTGCCAAGGGAATGTCTGACAGCTTGAAAGATGTTTTGGTTAACTTTGTTAAAGCAAGGCCCCTGAACTCTCGTGTATTTTCTGCACTATGCAATGATATGGGCAGTGGCCATGTAACGCTTTTACAACATACTGTGCTGGTTATCAAGGGGCAAAGTATTGACACGTTTAAAAAAAATTGAGAGACAAAGCTTAAAGTTTTCTTTACTGACCAGAATTTTCACTTGTCTGGCCGGTTGCATGATGACAAGTTTCTCACATGACTGGCCTATCTGGGTGATGTTTTTTATTGCCTGAATGGTCTGAATCTAGGATTAGTGGCTCTCCGCAACTATATTCAATATGTGGGACAACATTGAGGCTATGATTAAGAAGTTGGAGCTCTTCTCTGTCTGCATTATCAAGGACAACACACAGGACTTCCATCATTGTATGATTTTTTGTGTACAAATATACTCAAGCGTACGGACAATGTCAAATGTGACATAGCGAAGCACCTGAGTGAGTTGGGTACGCAATTACGCAGGTACTTTCCCAAAACGGATGACACAAACAACTGGATTCGTTATCCCTTTCATGCCCTGCCTCCAGTCCACTTGCCGATATCTGAACAAGAGAGCCTCATTGAAATTGCAACAAGCGGTTCTGTGAAAATGTAATTTAATCAGAAGCCACTCTCATATTTCTGGATTGCTCTATACTCTATATAGAGTATCCTGCCTTGGAAAATCGCGCTGTTAAGATGCGTTGCAACCACGTACCTATGTGAGAGTGGATTCTCGGCCATCCCTAGCATGAAAAATAAATACAGGCACAGATTGTGTGTGAAAAATGATTTAAGACTGAGACTCTCTCCAATACAACACAACATTGCAGAGTTATGTGCATCCTTTCAAGCACACCCTTCTCATTAACCTGTGATGTGTTATTCACAATTTTCGATGAACAAATAAGGTTTTATATGTAAGATGGTTAAATAAAGAGCAAAATTATTGATTCTTATTATTTGTGCCCTGGTCCAATAAGAGCTCTTTGTCACTTCCCACGAGCCGGGTTGTGACAAAAACTCACACTCATTCTTATGTTTAATAAATGTATTGTTTAGTGTGTGTGACAGGCTTACAATGATGGCAAAAAAAAACATAATTTGAGAGTGCGCTGACCCTGGTGCTAGAGGGGGTACGCAGCTGGAGGTTGAATGATTGAAGGGGTACGGGACAATAAAACGTTTGGGAACCACTGCCCTAGAGAAGATGGAAAGTAGGAGGAAAGGAAGGAAGCAGAAAGAGAAAAAGTTGAAAGGACGATCTATATAAAGGCAAGGAAAGATAAAAAAGGAGAGATCAAGAAACAGAAAAGATGAAATTATGTTTTTTTTTAAAAGAGAAAAGTCAAAAGAACAAGGACCGGTAGCAATCTTCTCCCTTTGTGTCTGCCATTTTGATCAAGGATATTTGATATGTGCAGCTAACTACATCGCTCAGTTATTATATGTTGTGTGTGTGTGTAGTAGGTGGTTGGTTGTGACCAGTTGAAACCAGTTCTGTTCTGCTCCTTTATGTCCGTCTGTGTTCTCGTCTGCTTCGAAGGGTCAATGGGGGAGTCTGTGTACTGTGAGGGGAGTGGGAGTAGGGGGGATGTTTTTGGGAAAAGGGGGGGGGGGCACAGACATCGTTTAAAAAGTCTAGTTTTGATTTAATTCAACGTGAAATCAACAAACAATTTCACCATGTCATTGGATTTAGGTGAAAAGTTGGGTGAAGAAAATACAACATTTCCTGACGTTGATGACTTTTTGAAAACCGCCCTTCCAAAAAAAAAATGAAATTAAGTGGAAACAACATTAATTCAATCCGTTTTTGCCCAGTGGGTGTCTACTTCCTAGGGCCAGTGGGAGAGTCAGCGTCCTGTGGAGGGAGTGGGAATGGGAATGGGGGGAGGTTTTCGGGAAAGTAGGGGTTCAATGCGAAATAATGAGTTCACAGCAAGAAGTCTCATCTTCACAATCCACTTACCACACTGGCTAATGCCTAATTGTTTATCCGTTTCTCTCTCACTCTCTCTCATTCTGTTTGTGTGTGAGTGGCATGAGAAGTGGCAGTCAAAGAATGCCCCTTTCCTTCCATCTCGTTCTTTTCCACTCTGTACCCCCTTCCCTCTCTGTTTTTCCATTTCCTTCCATCACTTCCTCCCCCACATTGTCGTGCATCTTATTATATAATCCAGCTACCTGACATAGGATTTATGTCTTCAGTAAGAGAGGGCTACCTGCGACCTCAGCCACCCAAATCAAATCAAATGTTATTGGTCACATCCACATGGTTAGCAGATGTTAATGTGAGTGTAGCGAAATGCATGTGCTTCTAGTTCTGACAGTGCAGTAATATCTATCAAGTAATCTAACAAATGAACAACAACTACCTTATACACACAAATGTAAAGGGATGAATAAGAACATGTACATAAAAATAGATGCATAGGCAAGATGCAGTAGATGGTATAGAATACAGTATATACCTATGAGATGAGTCATGTAGGATATGTAAACATTATTAAAAAGTGGCATCATTTAAAGTGACTAGATACCTTTATTAAATTAATGTATTAAAGTGGCCAGAGATTTGAGTCTGTATATTGGCAGCAGCCTCTATGTTAGTGATTGCTATTTTACAGTCTGATGGCCTTGAGATAGAAGCTGTTTTTCAGTCTCTCGGTCCCAGCTTTGATGCACCTGTACTGACCTATCATCCAGAAGGCGACTTCTGGATGATAGCGGGGTGAACAGGCAGTGGCTCGGGTGGTTGTTGTCCTTGAGGATCTTTTTGGCCTTCCTGTGACATCGGATGCTGTAGGTGTCCTGGAGGGCAGGTAGTTTCCCTCCCGGTGATGCATTGTGCAGATATACCCTCTGGAGAGCCTTGCCGTTGAGGGCGGTGCAGTTTCCGTACCAGGCGGTAATACAGCCCGACAGGATGCTCTCGATTGCGCATCTGTAAAAGTTTGTGAGGGTTTTAGGAGACAAGCCAAATTTCTTCAGCCTCCTGAGAGTGAAGAGGCGCTGTTGCGCCTTCAACACCATACTGTCTGTGTGGGTGGACCATTTCAGTTTGTCCGTGATGTGTACGCCGAGGAACTTAAAACTTTCCACCTTCTCCACTACTGTCCCGTTGATGTGGATAGGGGGGTGCTCCCTCTGCTGTTTCCTGAAGTCCAAGATCATCTACCTTGTTTTATAGACGTTGAGTGTGAGGTTATTTTCCTGACACCACACTCTGAGGGCCATCAACTCCTCCCTGTAGGCCGTCTCATTGTTGTTGGTAATCAAGCCTACCACTGTAGTGTCGTCTGCAAACTTGATGATTGAGTTGGAGGCGTGCATGGCCACGCAGTCATGGGTGAACAGGGAGTACAAGAGAGGGCTGAGAATGCACCGTTGTGGGGCCCCAGTGTTGAGGATCAGCGGGGTGGAGATGTTGTTTCCTACCTTCAACACCTGGGGGCGACCCGTCAGGAAGTCCAGGACCCAGTTGCACAGGGCGGGGTCGAGACCCAGAGATTCGAGCTTAATGACGGGTTTGGAGGGTACTATGGTGTTAAATGCTGAGCTGTAGTCAATGAACAGCATTCTTGTCCATTCCTCTTGTCCAGATGGGTTAGGGCAGTGTGCAGTGTGATGGCGATTGCGTCGTCTGTGTACCTATTGGGGAGGTAAACAAATAGGAGTGGGTCTAGGGTATCAGGTAGGATGGCCATCTTGAAGCATGTGAGGACAGCAGACTGGGAGTGGTATTGATTGAATATGTCCGTAATCACCAGCCAGCTGGTCTGCGCATGCTCTGACAACGCGGCTAGGGATGCCGTCTGGGCCGGCAGCCTTGCGAGGGTGAACACGTTTAAATGTTTTACTCACGTTGTCCATGGAGAAGGAGAGCCCACAGGCTTTGGTAGCAGGCCGTGTCAGTGGCACTGTATTGTCCTCAAAGCGATCAAAGAAGTTATTTAATTTGTCTGGGAGCAAGACGTTGATGTCCGCGACAGGGCTGGTTTTCTTTTTGTAATCCATGATTGACTGTAGATCCTGCCACATACGTCTCGTGTTTGAGCCATTGAATTGAGACTATACATTGTCTCTATACTGACTCTTAGCTTGTTTGATTGCTTTGCGGAGGGAATAATTACACTGTTTGTATTCGGTCATTTTTCCAGTCACCTTGCCATGATTAATAGCGGTGGTTCGCGCTTTCAGTTTTGCGCGAACGCTGCCATCAATCCACGGTTTCTGGTTAGGGTAGGTTTTAATAGTCACAGTGGGTACAACATCACCGATGCACTTGCGAATAAACTCGCTCACCAAGTCAGCGTATACGTAAATGTTATTGTCTGAGGTTACCCAGGACATATCCCTGTCCACGTGATCAAAGCTTTCTTTAAGTGTGGAATCCGATTGGTCAGACCAGCGTTGAATAGAACTGAGCACGGGCGTTTCCTGTTTTAGTTTCTGCCTATAGGATGGGAGCAACAAAATTGAGTCATGGTCAGATTTGCCGAAGAGGGGGCAGGGGAGCGCTTTGTATGCATTGAGGAAGTTAGAGTAGCAATGATCCAGAATGCTACCAGCTCTTGTCGTGCATTCGATATGCTGATAATATTTGGGAAGCCTTGCTCTCAGATTAGCTTTGTTAAAATCCCCAGCTACAATAAATCCAGCCTCAGCATATATGGTTTCCAGTTTACATAGTCCAGTGAAGCTCTTTCGTGGACGTTGAGGTATCTGCTTGGGGGGAGGATATATACGGCTGTGACTATAATCAAAGAGAATTCTCTTGGGAGATAATGCGCTTGGCATTTGATTGTAAGGAATTCTAGGTCAGGTGAACAAAAGGGCTTGAGTTCCTGTATGTTTTTATGATTACACCATGAGTTGTTAATCATAAGGCATACACCCCCGCCCTTCTTCTTACCGGAGAGATGTTTGTTTCTGCCGGCACGATGTGTGAAGTAACAGGGTGGCTGTACCGACTCTGACAATATATCCCGAGTGAGCCATGTTTCCGTGAAACAGAGAATGTTACAATCACTGATGTCTCTCTGGAAGACAACTCGTGCCCTAATTTCGTTCATCTTGTTGTCTAGAGATTGGACATTGGCGAGTAATATGCTCGGAAGCGGTGGATGGTGTGCTCGCCTTCTAAGTCTGACCATGAGGCCGCTCCGTCTGCCTCTCCTGCGGCGACCACGTTGTTTTGGGTCGGCCTCTGGGATTAGATCCCATGTCCAGGGTGGAGGTCCGAACAAAGGATCCGCTTCGGGAAAGTTGTATTCCTGGTCGTAATGTTGGTAAGTTGACGTTGCTTTTATATCCAATACTTCTTCCTGGCTGTATGTAATAACACTTGAGATTTTCTGGGGTAACAATGTAAGAAATAATACATAAAAAAAAAAATTACTGCATAGTTTCCTAAGGACCTGAAGCGAGGTGACCATCTCTGTCGGTGCCAGGAGTGTTTCGCTGTGTTCCAGTTCCATACCACATACAATGGACATATATCCCATCTGTTCACCTAGTAAGTGGACGTTGGAACGTAGCCTTGCTCACAGGCTTTTCCAGGGGTCGTTTTGGGTTTCGACACGCCTAGTGAGCCCATCTCTCTCTTGGGTTACAGCTGAAGTACAGTTGAAGTGGGAAGTTTACATGCACTTAAGTTGGAGTCATTAAAACTCGTTTTTCAATCACTCCACAAATATCTTGTCAACTAACTATAGTTTTGGCAAGTCGGTTAGGACATCTACTTTGTGCATGACACAAGTAATTTTTCCAACAATTGTTTACAAGAATATTATTTCACTTATAATTCACTGTATCACAATTCCAGTGGGTCAGAAGTTTACATACACTAACTTGACTGTGTCTTTAAAAACCTTACGCTAATTGACATCATTTGAGTCAATTGGAGGTGTGCCTGTGGATTTATTTCAAGGCTTACCTTCAATCTCAGTGCCTCTTTGCTTGACATAATGGGAAAATCAAAAGAAATCAGCTAAGATCTCAGAAAATATATTGTAGACCTTCACAAGTCTGGTTCATACTTGGGAGCAATTTCCAAATGCCTGAAGGTACCACGTTCATCTGTACAAACAATAGTACGCAAGTATAAACACCATGGGACCACGCAGCCGCCATACCTGTCACACACTGACCTTAGTTATCTTTGTTTTCTTTATTATTTTGGTTAGGTCACGGTGTCTCCAGTGAGCTATTCTAGCCCGGTGCGCTCTATTGGGCATCCAGCCAGGAAGGAGGGTGCCGGCTCAGCGCTCCTGGTCTCCAGTATACCTCCTTGGACCAGGATATCCTGCGCCGGCTCTGTGTACTGTGTCTCCGGTGAGTCTGCACAGCCCAGTGCGTCTTGTGCCAGCGAAAATAAACATCCAGCCAGGACGGGTTGTGTCAGCTCTACACTCCAGACCTCCAGTGCACCTCCACAGTCCAGTATGTTCTGTGCCTGCGCCCCGCACTCGCCCTGAGGTGTGTGTCACCAACCCGGTACCACCAGTGCCGGCACCACGCACTAGGCCTCCAGTGCGCCTCCAGGGTCCAGTACGCCCTGTTCCTGCTCCTCGCACTCGCCCTGAGGTACGTGTCCCCAGCCCAGTATCACCAGTGCCGGCACCACGCACCAGGCCTACAGTGCGCCTCGGCAGTCCAGAGCGTTCTGCGACAGTACCCAGTCCAGAGTGTCCGGCGGCAGTACCCAGTCCAGAGCTTCCGGCGACAGTACCACGTCCAGAGCGTCCGGCGACAGTACCCAGTCCAGAGCTTCCGGCGAAGATTCACAGACCGGAACCTCCAACGAGGGGCCACAGTCCGGAACCGCCAACGACGGGCCACAGTCCGGAGCCTCCAATGCCGATCCCCAGTCCGGAGTCTCCAGCGACGATCTCCAGCCCGGGGCCTCCAGCGACGGTCCCCAGCCCGGGGTCTTCAGCGATGGTCCCCAGTCCGGGGTCTCCAGCGACGGTCCCCAGCCCGGGGTCTCCGGCAATGATCCACGCAGCGAGGGTCCCCAGCTTGGGACCTACGGCGAGGATCCGCAGTCCAGAGCCTCCGGCGATGATCCACGGGTCAGTGCTACAAGGGCGGAGGGCTCAGTGTTAAGAAGGGGGGCGGCGTCCAGAACCAGAGCCGCCACCGAAGTTAGATGCCTACCCAGACCCTCCCATATAGGTTTAGGTTTGCGACCGGGAGTCCGCACCTTTGGGGGGGGGGGGTACTGTTACAGTTATCTTTGTTTTCTTTATTATTTTGGTTAGGTCAGTGTGTGACGAGGGTGGTTTGTTTAGTTTTTGTAAGTCTAGGTGTTTATATGTCTGTGGTTGCCTAGATTGGTTCTCAATCAGAGGCATCTGTTTATCGTTGTCTCTGATTGGGGACCATATTTAGGTAGCCATATTCCTGGGTAGTTTGTGGGTTCTTGGTCTATGTTTAGTTGCCTGTCTGCACTACGCATATTAGCTTCACGGTTCGTTTAGTTGTTTTGTATAGTTTGTTCAGTGTTCTTTCTTTAATTAAAGAAGTATGTACGCTTACCACGCTGCACCTTGGTCTCCTCCATATGACGACCGTGACAATACCGCTCAGGACACGTTCGGTCTCCTAGAGATGAACGCACTTTGGTGCAAAAAGTCAATCCCAGAACAACAGCAAAGGACCTTGTAAAGATGCTGGAGGAAACAGGAACAAAAGTATCTATATCCACAGTAAAAACTAGTCCTATATCGACATAACCTGAAAGGCCGCTCAGCAAGGAAGAAGCCACTGCTCCAAAACCGCCATGAAAAAGCCAGACTACGGTTTGCAACTGCACATGGGGACAAAGATCGTACTTTTTGGAGAAATGTCCTCTGGTCTGATGAAACAAAAATATAACTGTTTGGCCATAATGACCATCGTTATGTTTGGAGGAAAAAGGGGGAGGCTTGCAAGCCGAAGAACACCATCCCAACCGTGAGGGTGTTGTGGGGGTGCTTTGTTGCAGGAGGGACTGTTGCACTTCACAAAATAGAATTCATCATGAGGACGGAAAATTATGTGGATATATTGAAGCAACATCTCAAGACATCAGTCAGGAAGTTAAAGCTTGGTCGCAAATGGGTCTTCCAAATGGACAATGACCCCCAAGCATACTTCCAAAGTTGTGGCAAAATGGCTTAAGGACAACAAAGTCAAGGTATTGGAGTGGCCATCACAAAGCCCTGACCTCAATCCTATAGAAAATGTGTGGGCAGAACTGAAAAAGCTTGTGCGAGCAAGGAGGCCTACAAACCTGACTCAGTTACACCAGCTCTGTCAGGAGGAATGGGCCAAAATTCACCCAACTTATTGTGGGATGCTTGTCGAAGGCTACCCGAAATGTTTGACCCAAGTTAAACAATTTAAAGGCAATGCAACCAAATACTAATTGAGTGTATGTAAACTTCTGACCAACTGGGAATGTGATGAAAGAAATAAAAGCTTAAATAAATCCTTCTCTCTACTATTAGAGAGAACTATTTCACATTCTTAAAATAAAGTGGTGATCTTAGCTGACCTAAGACACTGAATTTTTACTGGGATTAAATGTCAGGAATTGTGAAAAACTGATTTAGGTGTATGTAAGGTGTATGTAAACTTCCGACTTCAACTGTATGTGCAGTATTCCTCCCTATCAGTCTGTCATGCACACAGTGGTCTCTCTCTCTCTGCTTGTTTTTGTCTTGAGAACATAATCTATATTTATCCCCTTATAGTGCTACTAAGGGTGTTTATCTGGAAAGTTATGTAACAATTACCACAAAGCCACTGATGGCAAAAAAAAAAAGCAACTCACTCCTGCCCCAGACAGTCAGTTTTTCCAGCTGTAGTTCTTACCGTCACCACAGGGTTCACTGTGACCTCTGACCTACCCTGACACACAATCCTGGTAGTTCTGGGTGTCTGTATCTAAGTAACCTAACGTAGCAGACGTAAAATAAATGCCTGAGCGGCTCCGGCAAAATCCGGAAGCATCCGGATCAGACTTCAGCTCTTCTCTGCTTTTTAACAGAAAACCGGATGCTTCCAGTTTCCTCCGGCCCCGCTGAGGGTGGTGTCTAACGGAACTAATGAAAGTTCTCCCTTGCTCTACTATCTCCTCCTCTTTCTGTCTCCTCTCCCATCTTTCGCTCTACCTGCCCTCTCTGTAGCCCTCCTTCCCCTCTCAGACTGTCATCAGATAAGACCTTGTGTGACTTTGCTACTCATAGCCTCTCTTACATGTCAATGTACCTCTTCAGTGTCATGGTCTACTTTCTTAATCCCTTGCCGGTGCTCAAATGGACTCACTTCATTGGCTGCTCTCTCAAGAATCTCAAGGGGAGGAGGAACCCTGCTTGTTTTATGTTTGTATACACGGGGCATGATGAGGTCTGCTCTGAAGTTCACATGCATCACACACTGCAAAAATACTATGCATTAAAATTGACAAAAAGTAATTATTTGTATGGGGGTATGGAGGCCATTGGCTCAACTTACCTCAAAGCACCTTAGCCCACACAGCTACAAGGATGCACTTTCAGGAAACCTATAACACAAATTCATTTGACTTTGTGAAAATCCAGTTTATTATTATTTTTTGCCTAACTTACCACTTTTCCCCCATGTGGTTTCTTCCTTCACAGACTCCATGAAATGATTACCTCTTCCTAAATATTTGGTCATTATTAATTTTGTGTATGGTTTCCTAGAAACAAGGGGTGGCTCAACATACCCCAATCTCCCCTACAGTTTTGGTGCTTTATCAAGGAATCCTCCTTATAGTTAATTTGTTGTTCTTTTCCATGATGTAACTCTGGATTAAATTGGGTTAAGATTTTGGTACTGGAGGAGAACCGTTCAGTTGTCTGCCTTCTTCCTGAACTGTTGGCCAGTATTGAATTACCAATACCCAGATCACGAAAACTTCATGACAAAAAGATTTAATAAAAAATAATATGGTTTATTGCTTATTTGTACTATTCTGACTTATCGGATTAAACTAAAGAAGATACAAAAAAAAGATAATGTGAAAGAAATGTTTGCTAAAAGGAAATAAAGAATGGAAAATAACTGAACCAACTCGGAGGAACCCGCCGTATGACGTACTGTATGATGTTTCCATGGAAAGTCTCGATGCAGAAGTTCCCTCTCTCATTGTTGTCAATAATTCATATAAAAGTCAAACAATTTAATAATTGAACAAACTGGCAGTGGGCAGCCCACATGAAACGACGCAAGAGGTACACGACTATGACAAGAGTTTTGAATTATTTAAGAATGACTTTGACTATGACATATTGTGGCTTGATTTGAACACGGTATCAAAAGCAGACCATATGCTTTATTCCCAAAAAGGGAAGGTTCCTGGCATAAAGGCAGTTGTGTGAAGCTGTAGCAGGTACTTTAGTCCAGGTATGTCATCTGGAACAGGCTGTGGCATGTTTTAGAGTCTGAGAGTCCCGCTGGCGTCACCCTGAAAATAGAAAAACACAAGGGGGAAAGAAAATATGATACACGCATTCAAAAATCACTTTTTGAAAAGGCTACCTCAGATTCTTGTGATGTAGGGAGAGCTATTATTAATATATCGTAACCATGGTTAATGTTTGATCTTTTATGCATTACTGACCCAATACAGTAATTCCCCATGAGTTATTGTAAAGGAATGTGTATCATGAGTCGACAATAGGAAGCGTGCCGTGTGAATAAAGGCACACAGCGTGATCACGTACAGGACATGTGTGTGTAAACCTCTTCCTGTACGTTCAACCAGGAGCTAAATCTCAGCATGATCTTCAAACAACCACCCATATGATTTGATAATTGTACCCTGAATTTCACTAAGCTGGCCTTTATGTTTAAGAAACTTTCTTTACAACTTCAATCTATTAGGCTTATGCTTCGTGTCTGGTCATCAGATTGTACTCTGGTAATAACACCTTGTTAGTGGCATGTGTGTGGTTTGTTTTCATATTAGCCTGAAAATAGAAATATATTATTCTAATTGTGACATTATTACTTTTTGCGCCGAAACAAGTCAGTCAACCATAGAATTAGAACGTTGTCTAATGAATCAATCGTCAACTTTATTCAAATTTATATGGAGTCAACGTTGATTCGTCTGTTTACATCTCAGCACCCAGATCCAAACCTTGCATGCTGGTTGACATTGTGTTCTAACGTCAGTCAAATCTCCTTATACGGTAGTCCTCAGACGCAGCCTACACAGCCGTTGGCCACCTGGATGACACAGAAACATTCAATGACACAATCACACATAAATAATGTGTGGTATTTAATTATCGGACCTGGATGCCACACAGGATGAGTTGCAAACTTGAATGTTGTGAAAATTCGGTGCAACTTCCAGCGCGCTTTAAGTTACAGTTTTAACCAGTGGCTAAGTAGGCTACTGTGGCTATTTGATCCTAATGTAGGCCTACAAGAGAGGCCTTCCATTGAAAACAATGGAGAAAATGCATCCTGTAACGTTTTAACATGGACACAGCTGTTCTACCGTTCCGCCTACAGTAGCAGCCTGTGTGTGGTGTTCAATGTGGGCCTACATTCCATGAGAATGAAAACAAACACGCAGGGCTTGACCTGTTTATCCACTTGTCCTTCAGAAAAGGAGGTGACTAAAAATGTGTTGTTTGATGCAAGAAACCGCTTCACAAAATACATTATTATTCCCATACCATTATTACAGAGAATCAGACACATTATGCTATTGGCTATTTAGCTCATGTCTCAAAATACAACCCTGCCCCTTTAAGACAAACCCTGCCCCTTTAAAGACTCGTTACCCGACTCGCCTTTGAAATATGTCTAGAAATGTGCATGTTTTGTGCTCTTTGTAGGAAGCAATCACTCCCCTGTTGCTGGCTACAAATGATCTATAACTAGGCAAATAACTCACTAACTAGCAAAGGATATTCACAAAAATGGGCACACGTCTACATGCAGCTCTCGCTTTGATCTCAAAACAAGCTCATCGGCTCACGATCGCTCATGCTGTAAACAGTCCAGTTCAAAGTGAATGGTACAGATTCATATATGGAAATGGTCTTGTTGCATATAGGCCTACTGCAGCTCTGTTTATGCCGCACAGGTCTGTGTTGAGTACGCGCTGAGCCGTGCGTGTCAATGCAACAGAACCCTACTCTAATGCGTTCTGCCTACAACAAAATGGTTTGTTTTGTTTAGGTATGTTGCATTGTGTTAAATTGGAGGTAAGCTACAGTGATGTACCAATATGAAAATTACAGGCCTCTCTCATCTTTTTAAGTGGGAGAACTTGCACAATTGGTGGCTGACTAAATACTTTTTTGCCCCACTGTATATGATCACACTGGTAATAGATCCGTTGTATTACTTGTGAGGCACAGCCGAGTGAGCATACATGTCAATAATTAGCTTTTTAATTGTATTTTACTGGGCTGAAGGTGCCTGCATCTGATGGCCAGTCTCAGCGGGGGGAGAGAGCAGCAGATGGAGTGTCCGCCTCAATGTCCCTCTGCCAAATAGCTGCCTGGACTATCCTCATTGACCATTATTGCACTAACTTTTGTGACTCATCACATACGCTGCTGCCACTGTTTATTGTCTATCCTGTTGCCTAGACACTTTATTCCTAGTTATATGTACATATCTACCTCAATTACCTGGTATCCCTGCACATGGCCCCGGTACTGGTACCCCGTGTAGAATCGTGGGCAAAGAGTGACACAAATATAAATTTTCACAAAGTCTGCTGTCTCAGTTTGTGTGATGGCAATTTGCATATACGCCAGAATGTTATGAAGCGTGATCAGATGAATTGTAATTCATTGCAAAGTTCTCTCGTTAACACAGGTGTGAGTGTTGACGAGGACACAAAGCTTCAAAAGGAGGCTGGTGCTTGGAATCAATGTTCTTCCTCTGTCAATCATGGTTACCTGCAAGGAAACATGTGCCGTCATCATTGCTTTGCACAAAAAGGGCTTCACAGGCAAGGATATTGCTGCCAGTAAGATTGCACCTAAATCAGCCATTTATCAGATCATCAAGAACTTCAAGGAGAGCGGTTCAATTGTTTGCGAAGAAGGCTTCAGGGCGCCCAAGAAAGTCCAGCAAGCGCCAGGAACGTCTCCTAAAGTGGATTTAGCTGCGGGATCGGGGCACCACCAGTACAGAGCTTGCTCAGGAATGGCAGCAGGCAGGTGTGAGTGCATCTGCACGCACAGTGAGGCGAAGACTTTTGGAGGATAGCCTGGTGACAAGAAGGGCAGCAAAGAAGCCACTTCTCTCCAGGAAAAACATCAGGGACAGATTGATATTCTGCAAAAGGTACAGGGATTGGACTGCTGAGGACTGGGATAAAGTCATTGTCTCTGATGAATCCCCTTTCCGATTGTTTGGAGCATCCGGAAAAAAGCTTGTCCGGAGAAGACAAGGTGAGCGATACCATCAGTCCTGTGTCATGCCAACAGTGAAGCATCCTAAGACCATTCATGTGTGGGGTTGCTTCTCAGCCAAGGGAGTGAGCTCACTCACAATTTTGCCTCAGAACACAGCCATGAATAAAGAATGGTACCAACACATCCTCCAAGAGCAACTTCTCCCAACCATCCAGGAACAGTTTGGTGATGAACAATGTCTTTTCCAGCATGATGGAGCACCTTGCCATAAGGCAAAAGTGATAACTAAGTGGTTTGGGGAACAAAATATTGATATTTTGGGTCTATGGCCAGGAAACTCCCCAGACCTTAATCCCATTGAGAACTTGTGGTCAATCCTCTAGAGGCAGGTGGACAAACAAAACCCCACAAATTCTGACAAACTCCAAGCATTGATTATGCAAGAATGGGCTGCCATCAGTCAGGATGTGGCCCAGAAGTTAATTGACAGCATGCCAGGGCGGATTGCAGAGGTCTTGAAAATGAAGGGTCAACACTGCAAATATTGACTCTTTGCATCAACTTCATGTAATTGTCAATAAAAGCCTTTGACACTTATGAAATGCTTGTAATTATACTTCAGTATTCTATAGTAACATCTGACAAAATATCTAAAGATACTGAAGCAGCAAACTTTGTGGAAATTAATATTTGTGTCATTCTCAAAACTTTTGGCCACGACTGTATCTGTATCTGAATTGTTGTATTTCCTTACCAAACTGGTGCCAGTTTAGCCTGGGTACCAGTCTTTTAAGCTAACAGTCCAGTTATTGTAGCCTACTCCGTGTCGAGTACAGGTAGTGGACTGTTCGTTAAAAAAATAAACAAATTAAACACTGGTCCACGGACTAGTACAAATGCGGCTCTGTTCGATTTAATCTTTGAGAGATATGTTTTTGAAATCACAATGCATCCTGGGAGTGGAAGACAAATACAGTGGAGGAAGTGCAAGTGGTTCCCCAGTAATAAAAATGGTCAACCATTAAACCCTTACTTCAAGCTGCAATAATATCGTAACTGCTTCTTCCAAAATTATTGGATTTTAGCCTTTTGGACTGCCCTCTTCAATTCAAACCACAGATTCTCAATGTTACATGTTTTATTTGGGTCCTCTACCAGGCTAGTTTACCACTGTTCCAGAGTTTTTAAAACTTCAATTGTTGCCCTATTTCTTTAAATATATTTTTTGTACACATCACCATTTTGCCTCTTCATTTGGAAGTTCTTTGTCTTTCCCAATGGTGATAAATAATAAAATGTTACCTAATTTTTATACCCCAGTGAAACAGGAAGCCATGAAAGTCCACAATACAGTTCCCAAAACTGAGATTAATTCAAAGTAGAATGTTAATGCAGGTTAAATGTTGTTTGATTTTACTTATAAGAATCATTAGGGGTGCCAATAATTTAACACCCTTTTTTTTTTGTTTAAAGAAAATGTCTTTGAGCAATTATTTTAGTATAAAATAATAATTTTGCATAACCAATTATCCTGCACCTAGATTAACCTAGATGAACTCGAGTCATCTAGGAATGTCCACTTGGTGGCGACAGAGTTCCATCTTCTGGGTTGAGTCTGTCTGAACGATGACTGCTGGCGTGTCATGATCATTGTGATATTCAAGGGATACTATCATCTCCAGAAATCAGACTGCACAGCTTGTTTTATCCCAACACGAAGGTGATTTGTTTTCCAAATGGAACTCTGTCGCCACCAAGTGGACATTCATAGATGACTCCAGTTCAATTGTGCAGTTCTAGCTACCTATCTAGCTAGATCCATTTGGATATGCATCCCACATGTTTCTAATTCAGAGGCAATGACGAAAATCAGTTAACACATTGCAAGGTACCGTCCCCCTTATTTCTAGCACGGTGCTTTCTCGAAGTTGCCCTCCTAAACTTACTGCAGGTCAAACTGTAAAGATGGTGCATTTGGCTGTACAGTTCGACTAGGGGAGGGATATTGAGTCCTGGCTTTACAAATGATAAACTTTACCAAACATTGTATTTCAGAATGTAGGCCAACTCATACCATACTCAGTCACGAAGTAAACTTCAGTCTCATGCACTTTAAATACCAAAGGCTAGGCCCTACTTAATTGGTTTGTGTGTTGTGGTGGAATCTTGTGATGCAGACCCCCGTCAATGGCCATGAACTTTCAAGGTTCTCATTTAAATTTAGACTTGGTTTCCTCTATCGTAATCACTCCTCTTTCACCCCAGCTACCAAACTAACCCTGGTTCAGATGACCATCCTACCCATGCTAGATTACGGAAACGTGATTTATAGATCTGCAGGTAAGGGTGATCTCGGCTACTGGTTGATGCTTATTTATAAAACCCTCTTAGGCCTCACTCCCCCCTATCTGAGATATCTACTGCAGCCCTCATCCTCCACATACAACAACCGTTCTGCCAGTCACATCCCTGGGTCGCTCGTCTTTTCAGTTCGCTGCAGCTAGCGACTGGAACGAGCTGCAACAAACACTCAAACCTGACAGTTTTATCTCAATCTCTTCATTCAAAGACTCAATCATGGACACTCTTACTGACAGTTGTGGCTGCTTTGTGTGATGTATTGTTGTCTCTACCTTCTTGCCCTTTGTGCTGTTGTCTGTGTCCAATAATGTTTGTACCATGTTTCGTGCTGCTGTCTTAGGTCTCTCTATATTATATCTATTTTGAATCCCAGCCCCCGTCCCAGCAGGAGGCCTTTTGCCTTTTGGTAGGTCGTCATAGTAAATAAGAATTTGTTCTTAACTGACTTGCCCAGTTAAATAAAGGTTAAAATAACAATAATAAAAAAAGAATTGAAACAGACTCAAACTGATTCCAAATAGACTTTATTTGAAAAGAGGAAATACACAAGAAACAGTAGCAGTCATAAACCAGAGTCAACTAAATGCACAAAACTCTATTGAAGGTCCTTCATGGTGGTAAATGCTTAAAGATACTGTGTTGAATCAATGTTAATAATATATTGGATGTCAACACATGGCAGTGATATTATGTCCTTTAATACAATGTGCAGTGTTTCACTGGAGAAACAACATGTTGCCTGCCGTGTGGTTGAGATGTTTGCTGTTGATCACTTGTTCTCCATCTTGCCCTCGAACTCTAGAACAGTGTAAAAAACTGCTCCTTCTTGGTCTGCGAAAAAGTTTTCTCACAGTAAACCACACATGTTGACAGATAACTTTTACATGAAATTGGTTGTATAAAACGTGTGAAGGAGGTTACTTTGGTTGAACTCCAGAGGAACGGTTTACTGTGGCGCCTATACTGAAGCCTTCCCAGATAAGAGTTTGGCTGCTGTGGTTGTTCTCCTTCTCCTCCTTCTCCTCCTTCTCCTCCCTGCTCTAACACCATTCTTTCCTCCTGTCTCCCTCCTCATCTTGGCTCTCCCTTTCCCTCCACGCGTTCCCTTCTCTTCCTCACCCTTTCTTTCTCTCTCCCTCTCTTTCTTCCTCTTTGTGTGTCTCTCTCACTCATCCTCGCTCCCTCCCCCTATACATAGATCGTGACACTACCTTCCTTCACATCGCTCCCTCTCCCCACCCTCTCCCCCTCCCCCTCACACCCAGACCTTACCCTTCCCTTCTCCCTCCCCTCCAGCGCCACTGCCTCCACAGCAGCCCCCTCCCAGGCCAGGGTGCTGTGTGGCGGGCAGGTTCTTGTAGATAGCCCTGGAGTATGGTATGAAGCAGAGCCCCAGCTGGAGGTGGCGGGCCAGGCGGCAGTAGGCGGCCAGAGCCAGGACCAGGAGGGGTGTAACCAGGAGGAAACCCACAACCAGGAGGGCCACACAGCCACCGTCATTCAGCAGGTCCGAGCAGTAGCGCGACGTCCCATGAGGGCGCACCTGGGGAGAGGGACACGGGTCGTATTTTTCCTGATTGTTTGTGTTACTTACTGTTTTTCACATGGCCGTAAGAACGTTGCACTCAAAGCGAAGAGATTGATAATGTCCCTGTGACTGTAAAATGACATTGATAATGCATTGTCCATGCAACAGACATGCAGTGGTCTCACACGTTGCTATAACAAGGTAGTTTCTAACAAGCTAAAGCTAATGAGGCTTTCTGTTGGTGTCTTCTCAGAACCGATGGAGACGGTTGGTTTCAGAGCCCGTGATCAGGACAAGTGAAGGATGGAGGAATCAAGGAGGAGACGCAGGGAGACGATGGTGTGTCCCTGGTAGACACAGAGAAGATAGCACTCTGACACACACACACACACACACAGAGACTGAGCAACACTCACAAACCCAATCTGTTTTGTTCTTACGGAAACATACAGACCCCACAAAGAACGAAGAGCCCTTCCATAGATGAAATGTGATTAATTGCCATTCTTATATCACGGCTTTGTAACATCACAATAATACCTATGGTGCTTTACATTTAAAAAGGCCACCTGTTGTTGTGGTGTGTGATGCTGTTGTGGGAGGGAGAAGAGGGTGAAGGGGGGGTGACAGAGAATATGTGAGCAATGGACAGGGAAAATGGAGGGGCTGAATTATCCTTCCTTAACTCCATCTGGTAAGAACAGAATGAGAGAGTGGAGAGGGGAGCGATAGCAAGGCACCAAGAGTGGTGCAGGAGGTTGGGAGGTGAACAGAAAGAGGAGAGGAGAGGAGAGGAGAGGAGAGGAGAGGAGAGGAGAGGAGAGGAGAGGAGAGGAGAGGAGAGGAGAGGAGAGGAGAGGAGAGGAGAGGAGAGGAGAGGAGAGGAGAGGAGAGGAGAGGAGAGGAGAGGAGAGGAGAGGAGAGGAGAGGAGAGGAGAGGAGAGGAGAGGAGATGAAAGGAGAGCGATAGGAGAGGAAAGGAAAGGAAAGGAAAGGAGAGGGATAGGAGAGGAGAGGCACATAATAAAGTGTTGAGGGAGGTTGGGAGGTGAACCCAGATACCACTACACGTTAATGTCTTTACTTTCCGCTTTCTGAGGCCTAATCAGGGATTTTATGTCCCAAACTTAATGATGTTTATATTCATTCTTATTGAAGGCATGTGGTTGTGAGTTGGGTGTGTGTTGGGTATCTAGCTCTGAAATCATGCAACTGTCCATTTCAAGTTCTTGCAGCTGGTTAGCGAAGATTTCAGAGTTTGTGACAGCAAACTGTGAGCTCAGGGTAACTTTTTAGCCAGCTTTGAAATCCCACCTCCCTTCTTTCTCATCCCCCTCTCTCCTTTGTTTCATCCCCCTCTCTCCTTTGTTTCATTCCTCAACTTTCTTGGACAGCTCTCTCTCTCTCTCTCTCTCTCTCTCTCTCTCCCTCTTTCTCCATAGTAAGGTGGTCAGACCAGTAGTGCTGTGGCCCCTCTTCTCTTTCACACTCTGACCTACTGTGACCTGCAGGGGTGGCTGGGTGGGAAACTGAAACTAGTGGGATTTATGGGGGTCAAATGTGTGGGTGTGTGTGTGTGCGTGCACCCTCCCACCTCCACAGGGTCTTGCGTGCGTGCGTCTCAGTGAGTCTGTGTGTGTGAGCACAAGTGTGCTAAATGTATTTCACACAACATTTTTGCTTATTCTGCCGGTGAATCTGTGCATGTGTGTGTTTAAAACCTTCTTGGACAGCTTGTAAGAGTAGGCTAAAGCACACCTAGATCTGGGACCGGCCAGGCTGGCTAACCCCTACCTCTCTCTCTTCTTGAATGTTCCCACCACTGACATCACTCTCCCCTGACTCCTGAGTCCTATACTGTCCAGTCTCATTCTAAACCCTGACTGGCACCCTATTCCCTATATAGTGCACTACTTTTGACCATGTAACCCCTGTTCTTAAACATCTGCTTATGAAACACATAAGCCCACAACCCCTCATTTAAACTATTCCAAACACCACCCTCATTTAACCTATTCCAAACTCCACCCTCATTTAAACTATTCCAAACTCCACCCTCATTTAAACTATTCCAAACACCACCCTCATTTAACCTATTCCAAACTCCACCCTCATTTAAACTATTCCAAACTCCACCCTCATTTAAACTATTCCAAATTCCACCCTCATTTAACCTATTCCAAACTCCACCCTCATTTAAACTATTCCAAACTCCACCCTCATTTAACCTATTCCAAACACCACCCTCATTTAACCTATTCCAAACTCCACCCTAATTTAACCTATTCCAAACTCCACCCTAAGTTTCAGCTAAACTATTCCAAACTTGTGGTGGATGGTGGAGGTTTAGTTAGTCCCTCCTGAAATGTCAGCATGCTGTATAACATATTATTACTGGTTTCTTATCTAGTCTGATACTCCTGAGTACCTCTGAAAGGGTAAATTGTTATGACTGTTCTGGCAAACACCACTCACACTGACGCACACACGTTGACACACACACACACTGACACAGATTAATTATGAATGTGAAATTGAAATAACACATAGGAATTTTGGAAGATGAATGTAAGTATTGCACAAATGCCCTTTACTCTGTGTACACACATACACACACACACCGTTCCTACCGTAGAATGACAGAGGAACCCGAACACCACCATGGTGATGGCGGGGATGAGGATGAGTCCGAACACCAGTCCGGCCAGGCAGGCGTTGATCCCAGCGATGACCAGGTTCTGGGCCGTCACCAGCACCGAGCACGCCCAGCAGTCCAGAGAGCCTCGGAGCTCCAGGGGAGCGTCACTACCACCTCCCCCACTCTCAGCTGCAGAGTACGGGGGAGGCACCACCACGCCGGAGGGGGTCCCCACAGGAGCGCTGGAGGCCAGAGAGTTGGAGTGCTGGAGGTGGTGGTGGTGAGGGTGGTGGTGGTTGAGGGGAGAGAGCTCCTCGGAGAGCTCCAGAGCCTGGTGGTGGGCCCCCTTCTCCAGTGTACCGATCACACTCATGGTCAACTAAGGAGGGATTGATGGAGGTTAGCACAGGTTGATATGATGTAAACAACACAATGCAAAGCTATGTATATAATATGGTCCTTGTTTCTCATTCTCGAGAGAACCAGTCTGTACCACATCGCTCTTTGATGTATGCAAATTGAAACGGCACTGTACTTGCATTGGAGGGACATTTGAAGCCTCTTCCTCTCTTGTCTATCTCAAACTTGGTCCCTTGGTCCCCATCCCTCCCTAGATGCATCATAGCTGAGGCTCCATCTTCAAAGGTAGTTCACAGTGAGGTCAGTTAGAGGAGTCATCTGCTAGAGGTCGGCAGGCTGCGTGGTGCAATCTATAAACGCTCTCCCGTCTTCTATCAGAGCGGGATGGTTATCTGAATGCCAATTGCCAGATGAGGGTGCACAGAGGATGATGATGGATAAGATGAAGAGGAAGGGTAAGAGATGGATGTGTTCATGCGTGTGTGTGTGTGTGCGTGTTTGTGGATGCTTCTGCACATGCCTGAATGTATTTGTTTATCGTTGGGCTGATAAAAGACTGCAGTTCCTGTCTCGTTGAAAGGAAGAAGCATGGTGTAATGTCATGCCCCTTTGTTCAAGACACTGTAAAGGTTTTTGTTTGATTCTACCAGTATGGTAAAAAAAAAAACAACACACAACATCACAATAGACCAAGTTTCAAGGTCCCTTGAATCAGCTATAAGTTATAACTCCTAACTGTCATGTCCCATTAACGCTGACAGGATCCCCCCCCCCCGTTGCCCTAACCAGCCTGAACAATGGACTGAGGTCAGCGGCCAGCCCGCCTTCCAGAAATAACCCCCCAGACCTCGGCACCGCAGACTAGAGGGGCCAAAGCCTGGCACTGAACACTGTTTTTTCTAAAGTTGTGTAAAAGTAGTGTATTGAGCAATATTCCACAGGTGCAGGGTACAAGTAATGCCATAGGAATGATAATGCGTTTTGGTAGTTTTCAAGCACACCCATGAGACTTCTAGCAGCTTGAAGAGGGCACGACAACGCCTAATCCCCCTCAAGAGACTGAAAAGATTTGGCATGGGTCCTCAGATCCTCAAAAAGTTCTACAGCTGCACCATCGAGAGCATCCTGACTGGTTGCATCACCGCCTGGTATGGCAACTGCACGGCCTCCGACCGCAAGGCACTACAGAGGTTGTTGCGTACGGCTCAGTACATCATTGGGGCCAAGCTTCCTGCCATCCAGGACCTTTATACCGGGCTGTGCCCAAAGAATTGACAAGAACTCCAGCCACCCGAGTCATAGACTGTTCTCTCTGCTACCGACTATTTACATTGTCCCCACCCCCCATTTTCATGCTGCTGCTACTCTCTATACATTATCCATGCATAATCACTTTACCTCTACCTACATGTACATATTACCTCAATTACCTCGACTAACCTGTGCCCACGCACATTGACTCTGTTCCGGAACCCCCTATACATAACCTCGCTACTGTTATTTTATTGTTGCTCCTTAATTATTTGTTATATTTCTATCTTTTTTATTTATTTATTGTTCTTTTTTCTTAACTGCATTGTTTGTTTAAAGGCTTGTAAGTAAGCATTTCACGGTAAGGTCGACACTGTTGTATTCGGCGCATGTGACAAATAAGATTTGATTTGATTTGTTCTTCTTCCTCCCCTTTCCAAAGCAGTGAATGCACATCCAGCACTTCCACAGGTGCAGGAAACCAAATGAAACGTTGAATGCCTCACATTGGTTTTAGCCGGGACAGGAGGTTTTCCTGACCACATGATAAACTCCTGTCCGTAGGTAGTGGGTATTTGTGGGTTCATGTTTTTTTTGTCATGAATCTTGTTCTGGAGGCAGCTCTGTAGAGTGGTCACTAGCTGGCGCAGCCACAAAGTCATCAAATTGGATTTTAAACCTAACTTTAACCACACTGCTAACCATAATGCCAAACCCTAACCTTAAATTAAGACCAAAAAGCAAATGTTGACTTTGCAACTGTCCTATCTAAAGGAAAATCACTTTATTCTGCCTCCAGGACAAGACTCATGACAATAAACGTCAACCTGCTCATTTTTCCACCCTTTACTTTTACCCAACAAACACTCATCACCCTCACCCGACCGTTAACCCGGACCCTGACCACGTTATGGAAGAATCCACTTGAAGAGTATTGTTACTGACTCGATAAGTGCTTACTTTACGCTCTACGTCAGTCTCCTATTGTTAGTAAAGTGTTGTTCGGGTGTAAGGTCAGGGGTCCAGGAAGAGGGAGACCTGCTCACTCATTGTGTCATGACTTAAAATAGGCCTACACTTGGCCGCTCCATCTGTTTTACACATCCCATGTACTTTGTTATTCTTTGAAAAATGACGCGTCATTGTTTCTCATAACTCTGGAGGACACTGATATGAATCTGCTATAGAAATGACCGAATTATGTCCTGTGGTATTTTCAAATGACCTTCGTCTGTAGCTTCATGGCTACTAATACAACACTGAACTACATTCAACCTGGTCCTTGAACGATTCTCATAATGTATTCTCTAATCTAGAACATACTGAAGCAACTCTATTGTCTTCTGACTGGCAGTTGCACACATGTTATTATCGAATGTTATTATGTTGTTATCTATGTTATTACCTATGCATTTAATTATCAGTGATGCTAACAAGTAGTGTAATTTTAAAATGCTGCTAATTTTCTGAATGCTTTACACAGATATTGGAATGGTTGTGGTCTAAATAGAATGCTTCAGTTAGTTCAACTCCCTCCCTGGGTCTGTACGTTCTCACTCACATTGACGTGCAGCCTGGTAGAGCCTCTCTCTCTTCCTCACTCTTCTCTTCTCCTTTTCGTCTCTCTCCTCCTCTTCTCTTTCTCTTCTTCTCTCTTCTCTTCTCTTTCTCGTCTTCTCTCTTCTTCTCTCTTCTCCTCTTCTTCTCTCTTCTCCTTCTCTTCTCTCTTCTCTTTCTCCTTCTCGCTTCTCTTCTCTTCTTCTCTCTTCTCCTCTTCGTTCTTCTCTTTCTCCTTGAAGTTCCAGTGAAACACTCTCTTTCTCCACTTATTCAAGCAGGTGGACAAGCTTTAAATGTTCTCTCTCTCCTGTCTTTCCTCAAATCTCCCCTGCGTTTTGGCTTTGGGTTTTTCCTCTGTATCAGTTCAGATTCCTTCACACTTTCCTTAATGAAGTTGTGACCAGCTCGTGTAGTAGTGGTATGCTGACCTCCTGTAGACGTAATCTCTTGTTGTTTCCTCTCTGCACTGTGAAGGGTCGTCGGTCCGTCAGGGATAAGTCCGTGTCGGTCCCACTCCCCTATTTCTCAGACTGAAGGGCTTCGTCCTTTCACCTGTTGTTCTCTCCCAGACTGCAGTCGACATCTCCAGCCTCAGCGTTTTGGGTCTCAGCTCTTTAGAAGTGGCCCAGACCTCTGTACGTCCCTCCGTCAGTCCGTCCCGCCTTCTCCTCCTATTCTCACACTTACTACGTTTGATACAACAGCCCCTCTTGAGGAATTAGACGGATGCCTTTCTCTCTTACTGACTTCTGCCTCACTCATTCTCCCCCCCTCCCTTTCATAACTACTACTGCTTGTGCCCCCACCTCACTCCTCTCCCTCTTAACTACTATAACCCGTGCCTGTAAAGCACCCCCTCTCTCTGCTCTCTATCCCTCTGTGTGCAGTATTCTGTGTTAGGGGTTGGAGCCAGGCTGCTTCTCTGATAACCTGCGGCGTGATTGAGCCTGTGGCGAGAGGGAGAGAGGGGGAGAAGGAGAGCCGGAGTGTGTATTTAAAGAGCTGCTGTGTCGCTGTGGTCTAATCAGCAGCCGGGGATAGAGCAGAGGCTGCATGGTACCACTGACATACCCCACCATGTCACTGACAACCCTAGTTGCTTAGACAAATTCATGTAAAGATGGACATTGGCCCAAGCTTTTATTATTTTACAAAGATAATCTGTAAGGAAAGTGTAACAAGTGTTGATATTATACTGTACTTACAATGGTAGACCTTAACCCTAACCCTAACCCCAACCCTAACCCTAACCCTAGCTCTAACCCTAGCCCTAGCCCTAGCCCTAGCCCTAACCCTCGCTCTAACCCTAACCCTAGCCCTAACCCTAACCCTAACCCTAACCCTAGCTCTAACCCTAGCTCCAACCCGAATCCCAACCCTAGCTCTAACCCCAACCCTAGCTCCAACCCTAACCCTAGCTCTAACCCTAACCCTAGCTCTAACCCTAACCCTAGCTCTAACCCTAACCCTAGCTCTAACCTTAACCTTAGATCCAACCCTAACCCTAGATCCAACCCTAACCCTAGCTCTAACCATAACCCTAGCTCTAACCCTAACCCTAGCTCCAACCCTAACCCTAGATCCAACCCTAACCCTAGCTCTAACCCTAACCCTAGCTCTAACCCTAACCCTAGCTCTAACCCTAACCCTAGCTCTAACCCTAACCCTAGCTCCAACCCTAACCCTAGATCCAAACCTAACCCTAGCTCCAACCCTAACCCTAGCTCCAACCCTAACCCTAGCTCCAACCTTAACCCTAGCTCTAACCCTAACCCTAGCTCTAACCCTAACCCTAGCTCCAACCCTAACCCTAGATCCAAACCCTAACCCTAGCTCTAACCCTAACCCTAGCTCTAACCCTAACCCTAGCTCTAACCCTAACCCTAGCTCTAACCCTAACCCTAGCTCCAACCCTAACCCTAGCTCCAACCCTAACCCTAGCTCCAACCCTAACCCTAGCTCTAACCCTAACCCTAGCTCCAACCCTAACCCTAGCTCCAACCCTAACCCTAGCTCTAACCCTAACCCTAGCTCTAACCCTAACCCTAACCCTAGCTCCAACCTTAACCCTAGATCCAACCCTAACCCTAGCTCCAACCCTAACCCTAGCTCTAACCCTAACCCTAGCTCTAACCCTAACCCTAGCTCCAACCCTAACCATAGATCCAACCCTAGCTCTAACCCTAACCCTAGCTCTAACCCTAACCCTAGCTCTAACCCTAACCCTAACTCCAACCCTAACCCTAGATCCAACCCTAACCCTATCTCCAACCCTAACCCTAGCTCCAAACTTAACCCTAGCTCTAACCCTAGCTCCAACCCAAATCCCAACCCTAGCTCTAACCCCAACCCTAGCTCCAACCCTAACCCTAGCTCTAACCCTAACCCTAGCTCTAACCCTAACCCTAGCTCTAACCTTAACCTTAGATCCAACCCTAACCCTAGATCCAACCCTAACCCTAGCTCTAACCATAACCCTAGCTCTAACCCTAACCCTAGCTCCAACCCTAACCCTAACTCCAACCCTAACCCTAGATCCAACCCTAACCCTATCTCCAACCCTAACCCTAGCTCCAAACTTAACCCTAGCTCTAACCCTTACCCTAGCTCTAACCCTAACCCTAGCTCTAACCCTAACCCTAGCTCTAACCCTAACCCTAGCTCTAACCCTAACCCTAGCTCCAACCCTAACCCTAGATCCAACCCTAACCCTAGCTCCAACCCTAACCCTAGCTCCAAACTTAACCCTAGCTCTAACCCTAACCCTAGCTCTAACCCTAACCTTAGCTCTAACCCTAACCCTAGCTCTAACCCTAACCCTAACCCTAGCTCTAACCCTAACCCTAGATCCAACCCTAACCCTAGCTCTAACCCTAACCCTAATCCTGGCTCCAACCCTAACCCTAGCTCCAACCCTAACCCTAGCTCCAACCTTAACCCTAGCTCTAACCCTAACTCTAGCTCTAACCCTAACCCTAGCTCTAACCCGAATCCCAACCCGAACTCCAACCCTAACCCTAGATCCAACCTTAACCCTGGATCCAACCCTAACCCTAGCTCTAACCCTAACCTTAACCCTAGCTCTAACCCTAACCCTAGCCCTAGCCCTAACCCTAGCTCTAACCCGAATCCCAACCTGAGCTCCAACCGTAACCCATGAGTCTGCAGCAGTGGAAGAGAGCGGTGTGAGAGAGAGAGCAGCTTCCCACAGCTCTGATAGTGTTCAGGGATGGGTCCTTGATTCCCACTGAGAATCACCAAGAACCCAGATAAAGAAAGGCCAGGAACAGAGGGTGAAGGAGGTATAGAGGATGGATGTCATAACAGTTATGTTACGCAGAGATGCAAAAGATGCTAGCTGGGAAGTCCAGAGTGAACGAGAGAAACGCCACAACATGATGAAAAAGACAATATCAGGAATCACGGATCGGAGGGATAACTGGAAGGATCAATGGAACAAAGGAGCAAAAAGGGGATGAAAGGAGAGAGGGGCAGACAAAGAACTTCTGAACTGATAAGAGAGAGAGTGCAGATCACAGAGTAATTACTGTTGTCTGATCGGATTTTCTCCCTCTCTCCCTCTCCCCCTTTCTCTCTGTTCTCGCTCTCTTCTCCCCTTTTGAGCTGGTCAGTATTTATTTACCCTGTCCCTCCACTGGGCTTTATCCCTGATTGCTACAGATATTTGAGTCTCTTTTATCTGTATCTGAGCGGAGAAGAGAGGAGTGAAGGGGCAGGAGGGGAGAACTGAGAGACGGGGGATCCAAACAGGCTCAAATAGATGAGTTAGAGATACTGTTGATCTTTACCATCTTTTACTGCACACTTCTACTGGGCTTTACATGTTCATGTTTTTGCTAGCTTCTATAATGCTTATCCGAACCAAGAAAGAAGAAAATGCCTCATCGGTACCATCTTCTACCACTACACCCAAGAGCCTGCCTTACAGATGTGTCTGCGTCATACACGGCCTGTGGTTTACGCTTATAAATGTTGGATTATGTAAGAAGAAGAGGAAGATGAATGAGTCGATGGGATGGGAGGAGGGTGGAAGAGAGGGATGTGGTGGACGCAATTCAATCAGAAGTGTTGCTGAAAGAGAGTGTGTTGGAGAGGGAGTGAGAGAAGAAGAAGTAAGCAATGGAGAAAATAGCTTCCAAAACAAACTGTCGTTGCATCTGTGGCAGGGAATATAAGCAGGCTTGTAACCGCTCACTGGTTGATTGGGTAATTGCAGCGTTTGCATGTGAAAGTGGCTATTTTTTTTTGTCTGTCCAGCCAACTCTTTCTCAATAGTCTTGCGGAACCTCCATAGTAGACACGTACGGTTAAGCAACTCCAGTGTAGATTTGGCCTTGTGTTGTGGGTTATTTTCCGACTGAAAGGTGAATTCATCTCCTAACATCTGGCGTAAAAGCAGACTGAAGCAGGTTTTCCTCAATGATTTTGTCTGTGTTCAGCTCCACCCCGTTTCTCTTTATCTTGAAAAACTCCCCAATATTTGCTGATGTCAAGCATACCCATACCATGATGCCAGCGGTGGTCGGGGACGTTTAAGACGAGGGAGGATGATCATTTTTTTGATGAACATGGCCTTATTTCTTTCACAGCATAGTGGATGACTGTCATTCATTTTCCATTCACCCAGCTCAATGTAACATTGACAGGTTTAGGCTACTACATGATAGTCAAAGTTTCCCTGTACCCATCATGACGTTGCTACAACCTGGCCTATGAATGAAACTTCACAACATACAGTGCCTTTGGAAAGTATTCAGACCCCTTGACTTTTTCCACATTTTGTTACGTTACAGCCTTATTCTAAAACAATCCTTATCAATCTACACACAATACCACATAACGACAAAGCCAAAACAGGTTTTTAGAAACATTACATTTACATACAGTTGAGGTCGGAAGTTTACATACACTTAGGTTGGAGTCATTAAAACTTGTTTTTCAACCACTCCACAAATTTCTTGTTATAACAAACTATAGTTTTGGGAAGTCGGTTAGGACATCTACTTTGTGCCTGACACAAGTAATTTTTCCAACAATTGTTTACAGACAGATTATTTCACTTATAATTCACTGTATCACAATTCCAGTGGGTCAGAAGTTTACATACACTAAGTTGACTGTGCCTTTAAACAGCTTGGAAAATTCCAGAAAATGATGTCATGGCTTTAGAAGCTTCTGATAGGCTAATTGACATCATTTGAGTCAATTGGAGGTGTACCTGTGGAACAAGAGGGAATCCGTGTAATTTAATAAGACATTTTAAGCCACATTTTACTCCTGAACTAATTTAGGCTTGCCTGAACAAAGAGGCTGAATACTTGCAACTACTATTTTAGTTCTCACATTCTTGTTAATCTTATCAAAAATATCAGTTTTCTTCCACTTTCACATTATAGAGTATTTTGAGTAGGTTGACAAAAACATTACGACTAAATCCATTTTAATCCCACTTTGTAACATAATAAAATGCCAGGAAATCCAAGGGATATTAATAATTTTGCAAGGCGCTGTATTTATATACACGACAATCTATATTTCATTGATCCTATCTTAGTAATTATAAATGAATAATAGCCTAATTCATAGTCGGTGACCAACAATAGCTTGGTCAACAATAGCTTCAAAGGCTTTCTAGATTTTCCCATCATTAGTCCAACAACATGATGATCACACTAGTCCCTTGAGCCAGCATTGTGTTGGTGGAGTGTGAGTGTACGGTCACACACACAGACACTGACCATCTGTGGCCATCAGATCGGGGTGGAGTCAAAGGGCTAGGGTTCCGGTCTAGAAGCTATACAGTTTCGCTTCGGTACTGCAGTTTAACTGACACCTGGCCTAGAAAGACTATTTCCATGTAAAGGTCAGAGGTCAGATTTGAAAATTCCTAATAAGACACTTTAGCGATAATCATTGGGCACAAACCATCTATTGAATTATTCATGTAATTGTCACTCAGGCTGATGATTCTTTTTTTAAATACCTTTTTTTTTTTAAACGTTCACAACCGAACATATGAACATTTTATATTTATCCAATGTCTGTCATGTTTTTGGATGAGGTGATGACGTCGCTGCTCTACTCAGTGCTCGTGTGCATGTGATGGTTCGTATACACCGGATGCAACCTGGGTATAGACGGTCCATGAATCAGCATATGTGAGCGTGAGTAGATTACCTTGAATACAACGGGCGGACATCTTGGACGCAGTCTCCAGTTCTCATTATACCCTCAGTGGGTGGAGTGGACGGCGGATGCGACTTCCTGTGGAAGCAGGATGTCCTCCATTCTGTCCAGCTTTCCTCCGAACTCGTTGACCTCTTCACACCGGGCCACAGGATGGGACACACTGACATTCCTTCTCTCACTGCGGGACCTGGATTTCTCTAGATTGGTGGATCTATGTTTGGTGTTTTTGAAATATGAGGGGCCTTGTCACTTCATTGTCCCCCACGTTGGTATGTGTGTAAGTCTCCTGATTGTGTTTGATCAATCATGGATGTAAAAAACCCGATTACTGGTTATTTCATAGTCCATTCCTATACCCTCAGAGAATGCACAGCCAGAAATGTGTTGGTGGGTGGGCCCCCTCCAAAAAAGAGAAACGTTTGCCGTTTTGTAGCTAATCTCATGCTATTCTACACATTTTGTCAAGAGGCTAGACAAAATGTGGCTGTTTTAAAGCAAATCTCTTGCGATGCTAAACATTTTATAATGGGGCAGAAATTAAAATGTGCAGTTCTTTTGGTCATCTCCTGCTATTCTACACATTTTGCCATGAGGCTGAGAGAAAATTTAGCATTTATAATGCTAAAATGTAGGTGTGTTGACTGTGATAAAGGCACTGGATTATGAGCTTTCTTGTTTGCTAAATGAACAAATTTAAATAGGCAGTGGAATGGTGCATATAGCCATAGAAGCACAGTGACATATGCCTCAATGCAGTCATAAACTCAGCAAAAAAGAAATGTCCTCTCACTGTCAACTGCGTTTATTTTCAGCAAACTTAACATGTGTAAATATTTGTATAACAAGATTCAACAACTGGGACATAAACTGAACAAGTTCCACAGACATGTGACAAACATAAATTTAATAATGTGTCCCTGAACAAAGGGTGGGTCAAAATCAAAAATAACAGTCAGTATCTGGTGTGGCCACCAGCTGCATTAAGTACTGCAGTGCATCTCCTCCTCATGGACTGCACCAGATTTGCCAGTTCTTGCTGTGAGATGTTACCCAACTCTTCCAGCAAGGCACCTGCAAGTTTCTGGACATTTCTGGGGGGAATGGCCCTAGCCCCTCACCCTCCGATCCAACAGGTCCCAGAAGTGCTCAATGGTTTTGAGATCCGGGCTCTTCGCTGGCCATGGCAGAACACTGACATTCCTGTCTTACAGGAAATCACGCACAGAGCAAGCAGTATGGCTGGTGGCATTGTCATGCTGGAGGGACAGTGTTGCACAGTGTTGAGATTGCCTGGAATGACAACAAGCTCAGTCCGATGATGCTGTGACACACCGCCCCAGACCATCACGGACCCTCCACCTCCAAATCGTCCCGCTCCAGAGTACATGCCTCGGTGTAACTCTCATTCCTTCGATGATAAACGCGAATCCGACCATCACCCAAAGTGAGACAAAACCGCGACTCGTCAGTGAAGAGCCCTTTTTGCCAGTCCTGTCTGGTCCAGCGACAGTGGGTTTGATACCCATATGCAACGTTGTTGTCGGTGATGTCTGGTGAGGACCTGCTTTACAACAGGCCTACAAGCCTTCAGTCCAGCCTCTCTCAGCATATTGCTGACAGTCTGAGCACTGATGGAGGGATTGTGTGTTCCTAGTGTAACTCGGGCAGTTGTTGTTGCGATCCTGTACCTGTCCCGCAGGTGTGATGTTCAGATGTACTGATCCTGTGCAGGTGTTGTTACACATGGTCTGCCACTGCGAGGACGATCAGCTGTCCGTCATGCCTCCCTGTAGCGCTGTCTTAGGCGTCTCACAGTACGGACATTGCAATTTATTGCCCTGGCCACATCTGCAGTCCTCATGTCTCCTTGCAGCATGCCTAAGGCACGTTCACGCAGATGTGCAGGGACCCTGGGAATCTGTTTTTCAGTCCGTAGAAAGGCCTCTTTAGTGTCCTAAGTTTCCATAACTGTGACCTTAATTGCCTACCATCTGTAAGTGTCTTAACGACCGTTCCACAGGGTGCATGTTCATTAATTGGGAAACAGTGTTTAAACCCTTTACAATGAAGATCTGTGAAGTTATTTGGATTTTTATGAATTATCTTTGAGACAGGGTCCTGAAAAGGGGACATTTCTTTTTTTTCCTGAGTTTGTGGCTTATTGAAGGTGTGGATTTGAGTTATTTTTGGCAACCATGAGAATGAATGTTTTTCCAGTTCTTCCGTTCTGTTATATTTCATCAAATCTGACTAACCCAGTGCACTGCTTGCTATGAATATCTATTGGTGTTTGCATGTTTGGGTAAAAAAACAAATAATGTCCTGTTTGGAACACAAAGTAAAGAGCATAATTATTTGTATTTTTTTATGTTTTTGCTCAATCTGATTGGGTGGGCCTACACCTCTGCTGTAGTGTCAGTCAGTGGAATTAGCTGAGGGGGAAAATGAAATCTGGACATTGTCATTGAATCCTCTGAGTTCACTGTGGTTTCCTGCCCTGTCTTCTGTGTGACAATGTGTGTTTGTTTGGGCCTGCTTTTTTTAACCTTGGATGGAATTCACCTTATGGAAACCACTCAATTTTACACAGACTCATGTGAAACAAAAGGAACCGTTAGTGATTGACTTCAATGAGGAGACCTCTGCAAGTGCCAGCGATAAGATCTAGCTCGGCTAAGCGATATGAGGGTTCGGGTTGTTATTGTATATGGGCCCAAAGCGTAAATAGAAGATATCCGCTCTCACCCACATCAGTGGTCAGCCTATCAGCCTCAGGCAGGAAGTCAGACAAAAAGGGCTAGATTCAATCTAAATCACTTAAGTTCAGCGTTACAGTGCGCTTCAAACTTAAAAGGCAATGTTCCATAGTCAGACTGCTTTCACAGTAAAACGCTGCATGTGTCATCCCAGTCAGAAATTACTCTTACATTTTGATTGCAAAATCTACAACGCTTCAGCGATACAGATTGATAATTCTAGATAGCATAGATTTTATAGGCTATTACTCTGGACTTTGTTTTCAGATTTGACTGACTGGGATGTTACGTTCAAATATGTTACTTTTCTAACATATCCTACCCAATATTTATTTACTTTAGGTGAACAATTGGTGGCTGTATCTGGTGTGAGATGTGGTTTGTCTGCAAAAAACACTCCTGACAGTCAGTGTTCGCTGTTCAGATGAGCTGTGTACCTTCAATAGAGTATAAACAATTAAACTATATGCACATTTTAGGCTTTATCAAAAGCGTTTATTTATTAATAAGTCATAGTAAAATGTCACACAAATTCACAAAGTGTTTAAGAAATGTCTGGCTCAGTTTGGTGTGTGTGTGTTCTAAAGAGTGCATTTTAAATAAATGACCACAAAGAGAAGGAAAAGGAAGGTATATTGCAACAGGAAAAATAGAATTTATCTTGAAGGAAAAACAAAAATAGTTTATCCGAAAACTGTAGCACCTTTCTATCCCATAAGTCAATATTCCAACAGATTACAATAATATATATATATAAAAAATAAAAAATCAAAGCCCCCTAAAAAGAATGAAAAAACAATGACAATTTCCCCCCCACGCATTAAAAAGACCGTATTCCATTCGTCAACTCAACCTCGGCTGTGGATCCTACTAACTACAGGGAAAGTGTAAGTTATATTCATTAGAAATATCATATATATATATATATATATATATATATATATATATATATAGAACCAGAAGAAGCACCAGAGAACCTTGTCCTCCCATAACACACCATTTCAGTTGTTAGAGGACAAAAAGGACTTTCAAACCCTAATAAAAAAGGGGAGAACATTGACATCCTATAAATATAAGAAACATTTTAAATAAAAAAAGAAATGTACAATGTAAAATCCAGAAGAAAAATTATAAATCTGTATATTAAAGCAAAAAAAACTAACAAAATCAGAGGTACAACACAATGCAAAAATGGAAGCAATTCAATAAAACAAAAAGACCTGATGTACTCCTAAAGAGTTGTGACAATTGACTCTTTCGCGTTCCCGTGGAAATAAACATTATACATTTGTAAAAACACAACACATACAAGAGTAAGAAAGACTAAACAGAAAATCTAAAAAAAAAAGACTTTAAAACCCGTATGTTTCTAAGCATTTCAAACACTTGTATTTTTATTGTGTCTCCTTATTCTTAATGCTTTTAGAAAAAAAATGCATCTTATTTATCTTCTAAATACAAGTCACAAGGCCAATGTGGTATATATCTAGGGCTGATCTAGTCTTAAAGAAAATACATTATTTTAGAAAAAGAAAAAAAAACAGCACCCCACATAAAACACACAGCATTTACAAATTTCAGAATTCATGATAAAAAATTAAAAAAAGATATGGGAATAAAATTCATGCCATTGATAACTGTCAACCCTTTGTTGCTTGTTCACAATGGCAACTAGCACCAACTGCCTTTCCATTTTTTTCAAGTCCTCCGGAAACCAGAACGCTGCTCATGGACAGTCTACAACAAGGGTAAACTGGCATTTGATTGGCGGTTCGGTTTTGTAAACAGTGATGAGTAGTAAACTGGTTTTCGATTGGCTGTTTGATCGGCAAGTATTAGCAGTAGTAAAAACATCTTAAATAACGAAGGAAAAAAAAAAGGGTTTTTAAAGATGTTAAGTCCTGTCTGGCAGGAGTTTTGGTTATGGCTGTGAGACGTGGAGGGGAAGGAGCTTATCACCGTGTACTCGGGGCTGCAGTCTGGAGAGAGGAGACAGACAGAAGAGAAAACGTTACATCTACTGTCCTCAGGTTGTTAGGCAGACTGACACCGATTTCCTTGTATGCAGGTGCCCGTCTCATAAGAAAAAGGTGTGTGTGTGTGTGTGTGTGTGTGTGTGTGTCCTCACCAGGCTGAATGCGTCGTAGGTACTCATTAGCTCCTCCATGCGGTACTGCTCCAACACCACTACGTTGTTGGAGAGGCTGGGGTTTCTCTGGCGGGCACAGTCCTCACAGTGGACCACATAGGTCTTCCTGCTGCCACTCTCAGACGTCACGAACAGCAGGTCAAACACCTCCACCTGGTGGACAGAAGATATATACACAGATACTTAGTACAAGTAAAGGGCTTTGTCTTGTAACGAATGGGGAGGAATTGAATGCAGGCCGAAGCAACCATGAAGGAAGATTGGGGGGGGCAGGGGTTTGAAGTAATGTGGTTTCAGAAGAGCGATGGGCTCTGACTGTGGTAAGTGGTATGTTTTGAGTTCAGTTAGAAGGCGTTTTGGTGGTGGCAGACCGAGGGTAAAACATGAGGTTGGGGGTTTTGCGTTGAGAGGGCAGTAGGTAGATACTGGGTAGAAGTACTACTCACATCACACTCGTTGCAGTAGTAAGCTGGTTCGTCCTTCACTCGGCTCTGGTAGGAGATCTTCTTCCCTGCTGCTACCAGCTGGTCTCGCAGAACCTGGATGTGCTTGATGGACTGCAGGAGGCAGTGCCTGGGTGAGCGAGTGAGTGATGAGGTTAGGATACAGGTATGAAGAGGACCGAGAGTTTTCCTGATCACATGACCTGTCGAGGTAAAACTCTGGTCCAACACAGTGATAGTGTGTCCCTGTCATGACACTGCAACCCTTATTAAACGGAACACAAGTTAGTAGCATCATCACAATCTGCCCTATTGACCTGTATCATTTGTAACTAACATACAGTGGCAAGATAAAGTATGTGAACCCTTTGGAATTACCTGGATTTATGCATATATTGGTCATCAAATTTGATCTGAGCTTCATCTAAGTCACAACAATAGACAGACATAGTATGCTTAAACTAATAACACATTTCTGCATTTCTTGTCTATATTGAATACATCATTTAAACGTTCACATTGTAGGTTGTAAAAAGTATGTGAACCCCCCCCTGGGAAGGGTTACAAAAGTATCTCTAAAAGCCTTGACGATGCAAAATATTCTGTGGACAGACAGAACTACAGTTGAGTTGTTCGGAAGGAACACACAACACTGTATGGAGAAACAAAAAGGCATAGCACACCAACATCAAAACCTCATCCCAACTGTAAAGTCTGGTGGAGGGAGCGTCATGGTTTGGGGCTGCTTTGCTGCCTCAGGGCCTGGACAGCTTATTATCATCGACGGAAAAATGAATTCCCAAGTTCATCAAGACATTTTGCAGGAGAATGTAAGGCTATCTGTCCGCCAGTTGAAGTTCAAGAGAAGTTGGGTGATTCAACAGGACAACAACCCAAAAACACAGAAGTAAATCAACAACAGAATGACTTCAACAGAAGAAAATGCACCTTCTGGAGTGGGCCAGTCAGAGTCCTGACCTCAACCTGATTGAGATGCTGTGGCGTGACCTCAAGAGAGCGGTTCACACCAGACATCCCAAGAATATTGCTTTACTGAAACAGTTTTGTAAAGAGGAATGGTCCAAAATTCCTCCTGACCGTTGTGTGCAGGTCTGATCCACAACTACAGAAAACCTTTGGTTGAGGTTATTGCTGCCAAAGGAGGGTGAACCTGTTATTAAATCCAAGGGTTCACATACCTTTCCCACCCTGCACTGAGAATGTTTACACAGTGTGTTCAATAAAAGACATGAAAACGTATAATTGCTTGTGTGTTATTAGTTTAAGCAGGCTGTCTTTGTCTCTTGTTGTGACCTAGATCATTTAAAATGTTATGACCAATTTACACAGAAATCCAGGTATCTCCAAAGGGTTCACATACTTTTTCTTGCCATTGTAGAGCCACCAATCAACCGGAAGACACGTCACCAGTTTGAATACTCACTTGATCATCTTGTATGTGTCGGGGTCGGTGACCTTGACGGTGCGGGCCACGTTCCAGGACACGTGGATCATGGGGACAATGGACTTGACCTTCTTGACCACGTTCCACTCAAACCTCTCCAGGGCCAGCTGGTACTGGTAGGCTACAGGGAGGATAAGGTGCCATTAGTAGTGTCCTCACCTGATATTATATATATATATATATATATTTTTTTTTTTAAATAGGTCAACATTAGTCCTCTACTTATGAGTCTCATTAGTGTGGATTTGGACCGGGGGTCGTCACCCTGAAGTTCAAATCTCCCAAGGCAAAATGACTGACCGAGACCAACAGGTCCATAAAATAACACTAAACACTAAAGTCAAGAAACAGCTCTACTGCAACGCATTTCAGTGGATAGTGGAGTGAAAGGTCTGCAGCAAGACTAATGTAGGCGTCTGTGTCAGGGAGTTCACGTACAGTTGAGTGGGCCCACGTTCCAGGCGATGTTGTTGCACCAGCCCACAGCCTGGACCCAGTGGACGGTCCCTGCGTTGATCCACACCAGGTCCCCGGGCCTCTGAATGAAGCGGTACACGGGGATGTTGGATCGGTACAGGTCCTCAAGAACAGGCCACCAGGAACCGGTCAGGTAGTCTACTCCGTGCCTGAAGGAGGGGATACGGGGGTAAGATCCTCTGAGGTAGTGGGTGACAACGTTGGGAGAATGATAAACTTAAGTAGATGAGACGCCTGTGCTATTTCACATTCTTACGGCGTACGGTCTTGAAAGCTAATCTCAAGTGACTCGGGAAGCGCAGATTCAAAAACTGACGAGGAATATATTCTTGTACCTCGTCATCATCAGCGCATTCAAGAAATCGCGGTAAAAGTATCAACCCGACGCGACTTACTTTTCACAGAAGTCGTCGATGGCCGGCCAGTAGTTTTCGTGCACGGAGAACCACTCGCAGTCTCCAGGCCCAATGTTGACGTTCACAGAGCAGAAGTTGTTGTTCTCCTGGTGGCCAGGCGTGCGGCTCCCGGGAACCTTCATGTAGAGCTGGACCGTGTTCATGCCCAGGATGGTGTGACCTACGTGGCTCAGCATGTTGCCGCTGGACGCCACGCGCATGAAGGCCGGAAGCTTCTGGAGCTCCTGCAGCTGGGCCTTCCACCTGGGAGAGGGTTATTGTGGGTTTCAAATTGTCCAACAAAACACAACATCTGAGCAGCAGTATTGGCGTCGATGCGATCATCACTAAGGCGCTTATGTACTATAGTGACTCTGCACATGGCCTTGCTTAGCAATAGACGTTTAGGGGAGGGTTTTTTGTATTAATGTAATACTAAGACCTGACCACTAGGGGTCAGCAAAAACAAAGAGGAAAGTTCTGGAACAAATGGGAAAAGTTCCACGTGTTCTATGCGGTAATACAATGCATCCATCTCCAGCTTACCTCTTGGGGTCTGACAGGTCAATGTTGGTGCCAAACTTGATTATCTTCCCCACTGGTTTCTGTTCGGTACTGGTAGCATCTTTACTTGTGGGTTCTTTGCTAGGTGTCTCAGGGCTGGTCTCCTTACTCGTCTTCTCCTTGTCTTCCTCATCTTCCTCAGCCTCTTCATCACTACCCTTCTCCTCCTGAAGACACAGAAAGGGATAAGGTAGAAGTAAGTAAGAGGTGTGTGTAAGTAAGAGGTGTGTGTGTGTGTGTGTGTTGAGTCTGGTCTGTACCTGCAGACTCTCCTGGAAGGATGAAGCCTGGTACTGGGCGTACTTGGCGATGGTGGTGTGTGAGCGGCTGCTCTCACAGGGCCAGGTCTGCCCCGTGCCGCTGGGGTCCCAGTTCTCATCAGCAGGCTGCTGTACCTGGGTCCTCACCTCCACAGCATGCTCAGAGTTAGCATCTACCAGAGACTTCGTGGAGAACAAACCCAGGTCTGAGAGGAGAGGGAGAGAGAGAAAAGGGGTTTAATATACAAACATACTAAAGGATAACATGGTATGGCCTAAAGGGAGCAGGTTGAAGTTTGGTCCTGGAGGCAGAACTGAGCAATTGCCCCTCGGATAAGCCAGCTGCAAAAAGTCAAAATTGGCTATATTATACAGATTTATAAAAACAACTAAATGTGCTTTTTGTCTCAAGTTACAGTCAGGCATTAGGGTTCGCAGTGTGGTTAAGGTTAGGTTTATATCATGACTTTGTGGCTGTGCCAGCTAGTGACCACTCTGCAGAGCTGCCTTCAGATCAAGATTCATGATGAAAAACTCTAACCTGCATAAAGAGACTCCCAAAAGCAATGGTACCAAGTCCTGTGATTACTCTAACATGTGTGGTACATAGTGTGTTTATGTCGGGGTTAAATAAATTATTGATAACATAGTCTGTGTGTGTGTGTATATAAAAACTCACTGAGTCGTAGGGACCCGGCCAGTCCTCTGATGACAGTAACAGGGTTCTTGGGGTCTGTACAGAACTGCAGTAGTACAGGGGAGAGGGCATCTCTCTTACTCTCCAACTAGAGAGGGGGAAAGAGGACCGAAGAGTTAGTACCGTCACAAATAGCAGGTGCATCTTTCTACCAGAAGAGGGCAGCACAGGCATACAAAAAGGCATCCTAATACACACTGTCAAAGAGAAAGCAAGAGGGTGAAATGAGAAAAATCTAATAGACGGAAGGTCAAATTAGCTACAGTAACCGGTGGTTCGTGTTATGGCGAATGACGATCGACTTACATAGATGCTGGGCGTGGGGGGGTTGAGTTTATCCCGTGGGAGGGGCTCTGTAGTAAATAGCGGCTTGACAGAGAACGCAGGGAGCAGGTAGGACTCTTTGAACTTCCCCTTCACCCTCGCACCCCTGAGACGGAGAGAGAGAGACAAATGTTAAGACCAAACACCGTCCCAAACTGTAGCAATGAGTTAGTTTACGGCCTTTTTTTAGAAATTGATTAACTAGAATGTAACCCCCCCCCCCCCCCCCCCCCACTCGCTCACTCACTACACCCCTGCCTTGTTCACGCCTCCATCCATCCTTCTCTCCTCCATACTCACTTGCAGGCCCTGATGACCTCTGCGGCGGTGTTCTCGATGCTGATCTCCTCCAAAGGTGTCCGCTTCTCCTCCACCTCAGAGGCGATGAACGTCTCTCGGTCGCCGCTCTCCACCTTGATCAGCCTGATCTTCAGCTCCTTGGGCGGCCCGTCCGACAGGGCCTTCAGCTTCATGAAGTCAGCAGCTGAACCCTGCAGCGTAGATCCAGCCCCTCTGTCCTGAGAAGCGGACATGACTCCTGAACTTCTTTCACTTCTACTACGAGACGCCCATTCGGAGGTTTCACCTTCGCTGGTGGACCCAGCCTCCTTCCTCCTCATGTCGGCGCGAACGCGGTCGCGGTCCTTCTCCCGGATCTCCTTACGCTGAAGGTCCAGGTTCCCGAGGATCCGCCGGTGGTCCTTCTTCTCCTTGTGCCTGTGCCGCTTCGAACTGGAACTGGAGGAGGAGGAGTGAGAGGACGAAGAGGAGGAGGACATCTCGTCTCGTTTCTCCCTCGGCTTTTTCTTCCCCTCTTTCCTCTCCCCGTGCTTCTTGCTTCGGCCGGGTTTCCTCTCCCCGTGCTTCTTGCTCCGGCCGGGTTTCCTCTCCTTCTCTCGGTGTCGTTCCCGCTCTCTCTCAGGCTTGTGATGCCTGCCCTCCTGTTTGAGCTCAGTCTTGGTCCTGTCGGAGGGGTTCTTTCTGGGGAGGGAGCTGGAGTGTCGGGTCAGGAGAACCTCACAGCTTCGGCCCAGCTCGGCCAGAGAAGACTCGGAGATGGTTGTAAGCGTGGCCTCTTCCTTGGGCTCCATCTTGATGGGTTGTGTAGAGGGATAACACTTGGACTCCACCCTCGTGGAATGGAGCCTCTTCTCCATGGCCTCTCTCCCATCTCTCCAGATATCAGGCTCCTCCATCTTGATATTGACCTGTCTCTTTGCCTCCCAGCTGGAGGGGGAGTGTGGGCGGGTCTTTAGGGGAGGGGCCGTAGACGGCGTGAAGCCTGGGTGATTGGTGGAATCCGAGGTGGGGGAGGTGCTATTCTGCTGCTGTTGGATGTCGGGACCCAGAGAGAGGGAGGAGGAGTACTTCAGTCCCCCCAGAGCGGAGGGGGGCGGGCGGCCAAACGGACCTCCTCGGTAGGCGTACTTCTGGTTCTCCAGGGCGGCCTGAGACTTGAAGGTGCTGCTCACCCCCGTCTGGTGGAGGTGGGGCCTCTGGGGCGGGGGAGGGGAACAGGACGGGGTCTCCGACTCATCTTCCTCATCCTCGTCGTCACCCTCGCTCTTCACAGGCTCCGGGAGACCATAGAGTTTAGCCAGATCGCTGTGGCTGTAGTTAGTCCCTGACTGGGGGTCGGAGTTGAGGGGGACGGCTGGCTCGTGGAGCTCCAAAGCGGGTTTCAGGGCGAGACAACCCTCCTCGTCTTCCTCGTTGATGGAGGAGGTCCGGCTGCAGGGGGAGGCCAGGGAGCCCTGTCGGCTCAGTACAGGGGGGCTGGCGTGGACGTTCGTCCCAACAAAGTCGTCCTGCGGTTGCTGATTGGGCGCTGGGATGAGGTCCGGGGCGCACAGATAGCTCTTGGCCGGCGGCATAGCAGAGAAGGCATTTATGATGGTCTCCCTAGCACCGTTTCGGTCGCTGCAGTACAGAGATTCCTCCTCTTTCTTGATGGACTCATCCAGCATGGCCATGATGTTGGCCAGACCGTCCGGGAGTAACGTTGAGAGCTCCAAGGGTTCCTCCTCAAACTGGGCGCTGTCAGAGTCGCCGCTGTTACTGCTGCTGGTGCTGCAACCCAGGCTGCCTAGGCCTCCGCTGGGCATGCGCTTGTTGGGGAGGCCCCCTGTGCTGGACGTGCTGCTGCTGATCCTGGAGGTGTTGGGCCCAGACGAAAGGCTATCCCTGCGGAATGCCTGGAAGAGTTTGGGGGGCTCTCGGAGGGAGACCGTGCTAGAGGTGTGGAGGGGATCCACAGCGCCCATCGCTCCCCCTCGGGCCTGCTGACTATCGTTCTCCTTGGGATGGGGGGTGTCTTTGGATGGGCGGGGGGAGGCACCTTGTGTCAAGGTCTTATTTGAGGGGTGGTTGGGGTAAAAGGGCCCCGACGAGGTCAGGGCGTTGTTCCCTGAGGTGACGTTACTAGTGTGTAATGACGAGGGGGGGGTTTCACCCCACATCTCTCTCTGCCTCTGCTTCTCCCTGGCATACTCCGTCTGGGGGGTGAGAGGGGGCGGCCGTGACATCTCCAGGGGGGCGGGAGGTGGTGGTGCCTGGCCTGGGGGACAAGGGGGAGCCCCGCCCCGGCTCAGCCAGGGGTAGGGGGGCGAGGAGGATGACTGGCTGGGGGTGGGTGGGACAAAGGAGGAGACGGTGGACAGGCGAGGAGGTGGAGGAGCAGAGGAGTTGCCGGACAGGAGTCTCTCCAGACTCTCGATGGCAGACTCCTCTCTCCTTTTACTACTCCGGCTCATCTCCTCCTCCTCCACCTTCCTCCTCTCCTCCTCTTTAATCAACTCAGTCCTCCTCTTCCTCTCCTCTTGCTCCCTCGCCAAATCCCTCCTCTTCCTTTCCTCTTGCTCTTTTTCCCATTCCCTTCTTTTCTTCTCCTCTTCCACTCTCTCCAACTCTCTCCTCTTCCCCTGCTCCCTCTCCCTCCTCTTCCGCTCTTCCTGCTCTCTCTCCCACTCCCTCCTCTTCCTCTCTTCATGCTCCTTCCTCTTCCGCTCTTCCTGCTCCCTCCTCTTCCGCTCTTCCTGCTCCCTCTCCCTGGCCTGCATATGACCCTGGAGCTCAGCATCCAGTTTATCCAGAGCCTCCTCCATGGACTGGGGGGCTGAGGGTGGAGGTGGCTGGGGTCGAGAATTTAGATACCCCTTGGCTGAGGAGGTGGTGGTAGCCTGGGGGGCAGGCTGGGCACAGAGTCTGGAGTAGGAGGGGCTGGAGGCTGGCTGGGGGGCAGAGCTGACAGTGTGGGGTTGGGGGGCGGGCATGGGGCGGTGCAGGGGCGAGCTAGTGACCTCCGTCTGGGTGAGGGGGCTGGGGTGAGACCCCCTGCTGGTGATGACGCTCTCCCCTGCCCTCTGGTGTCCTGAGAATGACGAAGAGGAGGAGGATGAAGAGGAGGCCGGAGTGCCATCCGGATCAGACCGTCCGTAGTAAGACTTCCCCTGGACAGACTGTTGGTGGTGCTGGCTAGGGAACTGCTGCTGCTGGGGCCTGGGTGGCGCCCGGTGTGGGTGGTTGGCAGTGCCCGCGTGGGCTCCCTGATACCCTGGGTGCAGCATGGGGTGGATGGGGCTCCTCTCTGGGTCTCTCTCCAGCTGAGACGCAGCTGAGGACTGGTGGGGTAGTGACATCATCTCCCTGCCTCTCCTACAGGTGCTGTTAGCAGAACACACAGCAGGTGGTGCTGTGATCACAGTGGAGAGTGCAGGTCCAGTAATACTACTACTGTTGTTGTAGCGGTTGTTTTGGGACTGTGAGCAGAGGGCCTGGGGGGTGGAGATGATGACGGGGGTTCTGGTAGGAACCTGAGGGGAGCTGATGTGGGGGTGCTGATGGTGTTGGAGGGACGCGGGACCCCGGGTCTCCCCAGCCTGGTTCTGCTGCCCCTGAGGTACCAGCCCTGCCCTGTAGTAACCCAACTCCTGCAGGGAGAAACAGAGACATGCACTGGAGATTAATGCACTGGAGATTGAGAGCTATAGACCTAGTATGCGCCCCAAATGGCACCCTATTCCCTATATAGTGCACTACATTTGACCAGATTTGGGGCACAACCGTACACTTCCTAGTGTTTCCTAGCAAAAAGTCATTTGATACAGTGATAATGATACAGATTTAAAAAAAATGGACATTCTTTACACTTCCAAGTCCATTGTTAATTTAACATTAGAAACCGGCTGGTTGGAGGTCTGACTGCTGATTGGCTAAAAGCGGTGGTATATCAGACCGTATACCATGGGTATGACAAAAATTTTTTTTAAATCTGCACTAATTACGTTGGTAATCAGTTTATAAGAGCAATAAGGTACCTTGGGGTTTGTGGTATATGGCCAATATACCACGGCTAAGGGCTGTGTCCAGGCACTCTGCGCTGCGTGGTGCGTAAGAACAGCCCTTAGCCGCGGTATGTAGGCCGTATACCACATCCCCTCGGGCCTTATTGCTCAATTAACTAAGCCCAATAAATTCCAAACTGACCGCTCTGCTAAATCACATTTGGCCCATAGCTGGGTAAAATGTGACTTGTTCCCGATCTCTTCAGGTCTACATTAACTGCGTAGGGGGTAGTGAGCTGGCCGGGCCTCAATTCAGAATGTTGCAAATCATTAGTGTGAAAAAGGCGGCGATCACATGATAATCCAACGTTAACAAAAGGAGAAGAGTTAGTAGCAGTGGGGTGCAACATTCGCTCTGCCGGGAACCTGGGACTCACCAGGGGGTGGTTGTTTTGTGGCCTGCCCTGCCCCTGGGGCCTCCAGGCCTCGTGGTGGGAGGGACTGGGGTTGTGCTGCTGAGGTACTGCTGTGCTGCTGGCAGGGGGGTGGGGGGCAGTGTGGCCCAGCCCGGGGTGGGGCTGGAAGTGGGGGTTGTGGCTGTAAGGCACGCCGGTGTGGTTTGCTGGTGAGGGTTGGGGGGGCTCCCTACTGTCCCTGTCCCCCCTTGCTGGAGGTTGGTGGTGGTGAGGAGGCGGATGGTTGTTGACCCCCCTACCCCCAGTGGTAGGGCCTCTCTGGGGGGTAGGAGGACCTCCCCTGGGCTCCATCCCCATGCGGGGCGGGGCTGGTTGTTTAGGGTACTGCGGGTGAGAGCTGTGGGGGTTGTTGTGGGGGGGTTGATTGAGGGCCTGAGGTGAGAATGAGGGCTTGTGGGGTGGGTGGGGCCCGCTGTGCCTCTGAGGGTAGCCTCCCGGGGAGGAGGTGAGGGGTGGGGAGATGGGCGAGGGGGCGGGAGGTTTGTAGGTGTAGCCGCCCATGCAGGACTTGACTGACTCCTGTTAGCAGAGAGAAAGAGAGAGAGACGATGAGCATTATGGCTCAGAATGTGGGAAAGCTAGGGGAGCCTAGATAATCTGACATTCCAAACATAAAATAAAAACATCTGTAAAGCTACATTCCATCTAGTCACGTTCTTGATAGAGCAGCAAGTGTTAAGTGTTCTTACGGCTCGGACCTGGAACTCAGGGGAACCGTTCTTGCGTTCGGGCTGGGCCCGGGGGGCGCCACTCGCCTTGTGCATGGGGTTCCAGAAAGCAGGTTTGGGTGGAGGAGGGGGGTAGTGGGACGGGGGCTGCTGCTGTGGGGGCAGGGGGTGCCCCCCTGGGCCAGAGAACCTCTGTATGCCTGGGTGTAGAACCTGGAGAGAGCAGGGTTTAGGTACTACACCATATCCCATCTAAACAACATGGCCAATAACAACTACAAAGTTTAGATATCAGAAAATGGCAAATTATTCTATGCAATCACCTGATTCTACGAGAGAGTTTAGACTTTCATCCACATACCTGCTCAGCGCTCCTCTTCCTCTTGCTGGGACTGGGGCAGTCCTCATTGGGGCGAGTTGAGGGGTGCGGGGTGTGCCGGATGACCGAGTACTCCCCGAGAGGGGGGGCCGGTCTCTTCAGCTGCCCTCCCAACATCTTCCCTGGGTAACCCCTCTGCTGCACCTGAGCCCACATATCATCACCCAGCGATGTCAGACCCCTGAGAAGATGCTGCTCCTGAGGGTCCACATACTGGCAGCGAGACAAAGAGAGAGAGGAAGGGTTTAATCTTCTCTCCGAACAAGACATCCACCTTCCTCCTCGCTCACTGATTGTCGATAAACGAGTGGCCTCTCTTCCTGTTTGACGATATCACTGGCTCTTTCGCTCACCTTCAGTAGCTGATTGGGCCTGGGGGGCAGGCTGGCGGGAGGCCCAGGGCTATACCCGCCATGCAGACGGGTCGCGTGGTCACTGGGCAGTGGTACGGATGGATGAGGAGGGGGGGGCGACTCGTACAGCTGACCCGGCTGTTCCCACGCCCTGTGAGGGGGAGGAGGGAGGTGTTGCTGGTCCGCTCTCTGGAGGCCAGGTAACATGGCCTGGGCCAGCTCCTGCTTCTCACTGCCACGCATCTGCATGGGCCTGGCGGGGAACAGAGACAAGGAAGGAAAGAGAGAAAGTCAGGTGACTACAGTCTGGAGTCGTGAAGGCCTGTGATAAAGACCAGAGAGAATGGAGGAGACTACAGCAATCCGATTCTAGTATGGAATACAGTACGTTGCCCAATGGAATATATGCTGGACTCACCCATTATTGAAGAATTTACTGGGATGGTTCAGTCCACCCATGTGACTGGGCGGTAGATGGGGTAGGAGCTGGTGTTGATTGACACCTGGCGGACACCTGGTAGAGAAAACAAGTGCAGAGGTCAGACAAGGGCCAAATTCTCTGAGACCAGACCAATTTGAACAAATACAAATATTAATTTTAACCTAGAAGAACAATTAACAGTCGGAACTTGTGGACGTAAACCTCAAGGGAAGGACTACGAGGCTGAGGCAGTCAGTGTAGGTGTAATTCATTGACTGTTGGTGTGTGTGTGTGTGTGTGTGTGTGTGTGTGTGTGTGTGTGTGTGTGTGTGTGTGGGGCTGTCAATTGCCGTAGAGACTTAACATACCTGGCAGGTGGCACCCAGGTGACGTGGTCACCCACGGGAGCCCATGTTCCCCGGCTGAGTCCGTCCAGAGGGAAGGAGTCCCGTGTACCACGCCCGCCAAACTGCTCTACTGCGTGATGCATCCAGCCTGGAGGGAGACAGACGGAGACAGGACTCAACACACACACGTTCAACACACTGGGTACGTGTAAGAAACCCGCACACAAAACTGTGGCACTTACTTGTGGGTTGCCCAAAAATCGAAGTATTTCAGACTTTCGACTCACCACACTAGCTGCGTCTGTGAAGCCCTCCACCGCAGCACAGAGAAGGCCACGCGCCAACACCGAGGAAGACCCTCAACACGTCAATAGCACCAATACAATACAGCCAGTTGAACTGGAGGGATGGAGAACACGATTAGACAGAAATATGGACAGAGCAGTCAACACATGCCAGTAGGTCTTCCATGACATTATTCAGCGTGTGATTTAGAACTAGACAGGCGATGGGGTTGAGACTGGCGAAACAGGACAGAAGAGAGAGCGGCGCAAGGAAGAAGTCTAGCAATGGAACGTTTTGCTGAGGAATGGGGAGGAGAGCTTACGCGCCTCTAGAACTAAAAATGTGTGCGTGGAGGTGGAGAGAAACGAGTGTAGAAACTGCCAATTTAAACTACTTTTACACCAGTCTGTTCTTCCAGGTACCGCAGGTATTGACCACTGTGTCTGCCCATCTCTGTCAGTATTTGCTAGTGTACTCTGGTCGTGCTGTACTGTGTCCCTGCCCCTAGGGGGCGATGGTAGCTCTACTGTAGGATTATTAGCAGAGCAGATGGCTCTGGGGGAGTTAGCAGACCTAGGAGAGCGCACAGAGGTTACTGTAATCCTTACAGACTAGCCAATGGTTCTGTGTGTGTGTGTGTATTTAGTGTTCCGTGTGTGTTGAATCCACCTGGTTTTAATCCCATTAGAACAGGCGTGATGGAGAGGGAGAAGGCCCAACAGACCGTCTGAACAGGATTGGAGGATAGATTAAGTAGAACATTTAAAAAAACGCTCTTCAAGGAAGGAGAGCGAGACAGGCTGACGATGAGAGCACAGGCTGTGCTGCCTGTATATCACATCCACATGGCAGAAATGAGCCTGGCATATAGTCACACACACACACACCTGAAAAAAGGCCATGGTCCAAACATAAAGACATTGCCTACAGTGGAACAAAAAAAAGGAGACTCCTGCTCAAAACAGACACACACTGTGAGCCACTCTTGCTCAGCAGAATGCTCCCCACTGCCCAGTCAGTGTTGCTTCCGAAATTAGCTCTACTAGCGTGTGTAGTGGGTCTATCCCTCTTCCTCTCCCTCTATAAAAAGCCTAAGGAGAAGATATTTCAGGCGCTTCGTTTTTAGCTTCCAGAGAGACGGAAATAAAAGACAACACTTGGCCATGCTGACGCGCGCCCCCCCCCCCCCCCCCCCCTCTCTCGGGGGGCGTGTGTGTGTGATCACGATGCACCAGACAGACACTCATGTAAAGAGAGCCCATGACCAGAAGATCATAAACAGCTCTGGCTGGGGTTAACATATTCCCACAGACAACTACAAAAATACAAAATGTTCACACATTCACCTTTCAGAATAGCACCGAGTTCAAGATCCTCTGTCTCGTCGAGTCTCAGCTTCTACAGCCAATCATCTCTGGGATTTCTTCAGCCCTGGACCAAAAATCAGAAGGAGACGATGTAATAATCAAACCGGCATAAAAGTGGATCGCGACCACACACACAACAAACAGTCTGTCGAGCAACATCTGCTCACATGAAACGAACACAGTCACAATTACACAAGAGCTCCATCAGACAATATCTGTGGTCTTCCTGATGACAAGGGAACAGAAACCAGACAGTAGCCAGACCTCTCTAACACTGCCTTCACCTGTCAGTCAGAGTCGGGAGACAGACAGACTAGTAGTTTCAGTGTGACTGTAGCATCGTCTCCCTCTCTCTCTCGCTCACCCTCTCCCACGTTTACTAGGAACATGGAGAGACTGTTGGAGGAGGAGAGGAAAGAAAGAAATCAGCCCTCCGCTCTTCCGCTCCTTTACCCTGTATGCGTTGTGTGTGTGTGTGTGTGTGTGTGGAAACCCGGGTGAGGGCTTGTCATCAACTAGCACACGTGAAACAAGACAGAGAGGAGAGAGAGGGGACGGGGAGAGCAAGAGAGGGGGGAAAAAGGGAAAGAGAGCAGTCCGAATGAAGAAGGCTGCAATTACACTTTTATATAGGGTGTGTGCTGTGGATTGAGATGTGACAACCACAGACAAAAGAAAGTGAAACTGAAAAACAAGCAGCACAAGGAACTGAACACGGAAGATGAGTGAGAGTCAAACATCAAGACGCCATTGTATTAAAATACACCGAGACCCGTGCTTGTTCATATCTTTCTTCCCTTTTATGTGACAACTGATCAGGTCTGGAAACGGAACTTGCCTTGCGTGTAGAGACAGTATTCTTACATTTGGTTATCTGTCACTAATCAGTAACGCTGTGTGTGTGTGTGTGTGTACTGCGATACTCTGCATCCGGGGCGCCGCAGCACGGGGAACCCCCCGAGAGTGAGTAAGGGCCACGCCGGCAGTAAACAGGGCTTACCCCAAACTACACCCCGCCTCCCCTATGATGCCACTTACGGTCAGGTGACCGGGGGCGTCGCTAGCGACGTCGTGATGTCACAGGGAATTTCTCAGGCGGAATTGGTCGGTGGTTAGTGAACCAGTGTTACGGTGAAATAGAATGCGAGGTAGGTAGATTGCCATAAAACCCCTGCCTAAGAGAGGAATCCCCCAAATACTGAGTTGCAGAGGGGGAGGGGCAACAAAACACAAATTCTGTTGTGGTGTTGCCGATTTTCCTAATCAAGCCGGGGCAATTCCAAATAACTACGTTGAAGTTACCACATACACACACCCCTCAATCTCAACAGTACAAATATCATTCCAACTAAAAATCTTGCTCAACATTACAATGTCATAATGTATGAATTCTCCCCCGGTAGCCCCCTTATGTCACCTGGGTTACAGTGAAACCCCCATGGCGACAGACATCAAAGACAAGTTCCAATCAACGCCTCCGTCGTTCTGGTTACCTCATCACTCACACACACACACACACACACACGGCTAAGGCTCTGGTAGAGGGAGGCAAGGCTAGGGGCATCGCTATTCCAAGTAGCAAACCATAGCCCTAGTCCAAATCTCTAAAAGAAAATAATCACTTCTGTGATATCACGGCGATCACTAGCCAAGTACTAGAAGTCAGCTTCCGCCAAGCTAAAGGCAAAGCCCAGTGACCAAATCAATGACAAAAGAAAAGGCTCTAGGCCCCAGACTCTAGTTAGAGCCATCCCAAACACAGAACTCCCCTGCCAGCCTCATATAGTGGTTTGATCCAGAGCCAAACAGACAGAAAAGCTCAGTTAAAAATAGATAACTGACTATGGTAGAAACAGAGACACAGAGAGAGAGAGAGAGAGAGAGAGAGAGAGACAGACGACAACATTCAGACACTAGTTCCTGACAGAGGCCTGGAGATCAGTGAGGAACTTGATAAGAGCGATGCGAGGGGGGAGAGAGAGAGAGAGAGAGAAGCTTCCGGTGTGTGTGTCTGGCGGAGGGAGAGAGCGAGGGATGAGGGAGGGACACTAGTCCATTACATAACTGGCCCAGGATTGAGTGCTGGAGGAAACACACACACCGCCAGGAACAAGACAGCCCGCCTGCGTTCGTCCTGTTGCCAGGCTCCCACAGTGTGTGTGTGCGATGCAGACTAGCTCGTCACCATCGCATTTAAGCTTTTCCCACACACACACACACACACACACACACACACACACAACCGCCTACACACACACAGGGAGATACAGCCACACACACACACAGAACATCCTCCAGCAGGGATAGCAGGTCAGTTCAGGACAGAGCCAACTCTCTTCCACCATACTAACTATAGTACAGCACTGTAGCACAGTCTAGATCTAGGGGTTTGGCCTTCTAATAAATAAACCAAGTGCTCCACATCAACCCCAGAAACACAGCAAACGCAACCTCTCACCCATTTACCAAGCCTTTAACTGTGATTGCCAGCCCCCCCAAAAAAATAAATCAGGGTTGACAAGCTGAAAATTAGGTAGCGTTTGTATGTGCCAATTTGGGCCTGTTAGGTTTAAGACTCCGCCGAAAGCCCTTTCCTCAGAGGTTAAAATACGTTAACATCCCGTTCTTTTGGAGAACTTGGATTGTGCCCCTGGCTGGAGTCGAACAGAACAAGTGCCGTTTCTGAGAGTCACGGATCACACTCTGGAGAAGAGCCTGGCCCAACTCCCTCATCTGGACCCCCTCCCACACCGTCTAATGACAGACATGGTGAAATGTTCTACACTACCGCACACAGTCAAAAGTATGTCAGCCGCTTTGGGCTGTTTGAGAAGATGGAAACAGCAAGAGCTGCTTTGTCTAACTGCTATCTGTGCTTTGGACAACTGTCAGTGTGTGTGTGTGTGTGTGTGAGAGAGAGAGATCTCTCACGGTTCAGGACCGTTCACACAGACGTGGCGCACGGGTGTGACGTTTAGAAAAAGGAGAAGAGAGAAGAAGCTGGTATGAGATCAGACAGGAAGCTGCCGTCAGAGTTTCAGGAAGTAGCTAGGCCTCCCTGAAGTGTATGTGGGTGTGGATGGCTTGGGGAGGGGTAGTGGTTTCCTGTGCAACAGATAGTGTGTGTGTGTGTAAACGAAAGTGCTGTCTAAATATGTGAGTGAGGGAATGAGAGTAAACATGTCAATAGAAAACAACAGGGGTTAATTTCTAAAAACCTTTGAATCCATGTCAGACATGACGAAGTCCACGTGTCTGACCAAAGACTAAACCATCTAACACAGATAACAGAAATATATCAGAGGCAGGTCATTTAAATGGTAACTGACGATAAAGGCTCAAAGGCTATTTTTCTCTCTCGTCTGTCAGCAACAGAGTCGCTGACTGACGTGTCTGTTGAGGAAGGTTCCGTCAGCCACTGAGGCAAATGTCACTTGTTCGGTGGAAGAGATTTCTGAGGACTTTAGAAGAAAAGGAGGAGTGACGTTCGACCGGGTTCTCATTTTCCAGAAACAGCGTGACTTCGAGAGAGACAGAAAGAGCCAGAGCCCATGCCTTCATCTGAACACTGACACGTGTGTGTGTGTGTGTGTGTGTCTCAGGTACACACGTGAAGCAGTGACTCAGTATGGGAACGTCAGAGACTGAAAACAGTGTTTGTGACCGTCTAAAAATGGGTTGTGATATTTGTGGTCGCTGATAACTGAATGATCACACGCTTTCATGTGCGACAGTTACAACACTTGATCAAAGACTCTCACTTTCCCCAGTGCCGCCACTTAAAAAATTCCAACCCGCCTTCGGTTTCCCCGAACACAGACGATCACAACATCTCAGTGAAACAACAAAACACCTTGTTTTGAGATGGGACAGAACCCCCCCAGTGTCTTCAGTACTTGCCCTAGACCTCACTTCCCAGAATCCAGCGCAAGAGACACAAACAAGTAAGCACCCTGATTAGTACCCCCAGAAACACACACACAAACAGAGCAGATTGCTTCCGAGACAACGGTTGCCGTGGTTTCGGTGGCATGGTGGATGGTTAGTAAGGTGGAGAGAGAGAGAGAGACAAACTACTTTCTCAAGAGAGCCCTCTCCACCGTTTCCCATTCCCTAGTACAGATTGGTCTTCATTCCAAGAGCTGAAGGTCTGTGGTCTCCACTGAACAACAACATTAAGGTCCACCTGACCCTCAACACACGCCCACCTCTATCTGTGTGTGTGTAAGTAACAGAGCAGAGAGCGTTAATGATCGTCAGACCTCGGACTGAACTTTCCCCTGCAGAGTTAATGCCAGATGAGGTACAGCTACCGTCCAGTCCGATGTTTGTAGGAACAGCTGGTAATTACACCAGTTCTAGTTATCTGAACAGGCAGAAAGCACAGTGAGAATGATGCACACAGACATCTGTGTTTGTTATGGCGGATTGGACTGGTTGTTCATTTAGCCCAAAGAATACTGGACCGTTCACGGACTGGCCTCGCCTCTTTCTCCAGCTCTCGGTTTTCACTACTTTTCTCATTCATCCACTCTCGCACTCTTTTCTAATACGCACTCTGACAATGTACCTGCCCCTAACACTCATTACTGGCCTCTCACTCTCTCTTTGCCAGAGTAGTTGGGAGTAAAAGTAGTCATGGGGGTGACAAGAACAGACCAAAATAAAAAGTCAAACAACAGGGACACACAAGTCTCTAGAACTTTCAGACAAACACAAAACTACCACACCTGCGTAGCCATATTCAACACACACCTCGTAAACAGTGTCGTACCCCTTCCCAACGCTCTAGGGCAGGGGTGGGCAACGGCAGTGCAGCTAACACACCTGCCCCCAATAAATCACCTAATCGGGAGCTTCAGTTTTGAACGCAATTTGATTAAATCAGCTGTGTTTGCTAAGAGGTGGCAAAAAAAAAGCTGGGAACCAATCAGGCCCTGGAGGACTGGAGTTGCCCACCACTGGTCTAGGGCTTAGACAATCTATATCCCCCTCCTGCATATTGGAAAGGACTGGGTAGGTGGAGACGACATGTACACGTTTTCATCTTCATCCTTAAGAGCTACCTGTTAAAACGTTGGATAGACGTTTGGGAAAGGAGAGGGGCTTGTGTTATTGTTTGCAGCAGGACTAATGTTCTGCTGTACTTCCCTGGTGAAGACATGACACCCTTTGTTTCTGCTAAACAAATAAACAAGACTTGGTGTGGTCTCTGACAAATAGTGGTTTCATCATCGAGTTAGTTCCCCTCGCCTTTGACTCAGGTTACCACACACACACACACACACACCGAATATGATGATGTTCTCTCACGGGCAATGAAAGTGGATGTAAAAGTATGTTAGAGAGCCACACAAACACGGCCTACATTCACTGACACCTTTCACACGCACCCACACACACACCTGTTTCTACAACCAATCTCATGCTACACACAGCACCAACCATCTCAAAACACCATCTGCAAAAAACAAACGTCCATCCATCACCTATACTGAGACAAACAAACATCCTGTTACCCAGTTTTTCTCCACTTTCATCCGTATGATTCATTTTACCTTTATTTAACTTGGCAAGTCAGTCAATAACAGAATCTTATTTACAATGACCGCCAACCCCGGACGACGCCCTATGAGACTCCCAATCACGGCCATATGTGATACAGCCTGCAATACATGAGCCTCATCACGTAAATGAAACACGTTTTGCATCACAGAGATGTGGTGTGTGTACAACTTTAACCGTACATGTTCGTCATAGGAGTAGTAGAATGGGCGGTGATTGTTCATTCACTCGCATTCAGATCACGGGATGCGAATAAGGTGGGCGGGTGATTCAAGCCAGAGCAAGAAGCAGTTACTCGGCTACTCTTCTGCCAAGAAGCCAAAGAGCTGTAAGATAGGAGTGATAAGAAGAGCTTTTGTAAGCTGCTTTCTGCCTGTCCTAACTTTACAGCTTGATACTTCAAAGAATCCCAAACGCAACACTTGTTACGTTTCCATTAATCGGAAGTGGACGTTCAAAAAGTTTCAACGACCCCATGCCAGCACACTTCGGTCCTTAGAAAAAGGCTCGGTTTATTAAGGCCCATAAAATGCACAGGACCGAGTTGAGCTCTCGCATAAACGCTTTTATATTATAGGCTACACTCACGTCAAACAATTATAGGCTAACTGAGAAAAAGCACAACACTCGCCACATTTTCCCACGCGTGTTTCAATTGCTTGTCCTGGGCCATTTCTCATCTCTGACGGCTCTTCCAGGCAGAGGTGTTTTGAGACTAACTCTAAAACCAGACCAGAAACAGTACCCCTCCCCCTTGGACGATGCAAATGACTTCCTTTCAATTCCGCTGTGTGTGCGCTGAAGGTCTGAGTAGGGGCAACCCATTCACTTTATAAAACAGCCAGTCAAGCTACCTAGCTCCCTCTGTCCTGCCCATCCCCACTCAACACTCCCCAGTCAGCCCTTAGCTTAGCACTCCCACAGACAAAGGCATGGAGGAGGGGAGATCCTTTACACAAGCATGTTCTCCCTGCATCTACAACACCCGCTCTCTATCTGTCCCACAAAAACATGCGGGGTGCTGCTATGTTTCTGAACCGCCCCCCAACCAATCTTTCTACTGTCAAAATAAATTCAAGACGCACAACCATAAACGATCAATATATGAATACAAATTAGAAAGGGGAATAGACGTGTTCTAATTGTCACATTCAACCCATTATGTAGACTGTATGACATGGCACATGATCTATTATGGGAATTACAATAGGCGACGTATTCCAGATCTAATCGTCGAGACAGCCGCTCAAGAATGAACAAGGCAGCATGAGCAAGCAAGTCTTCCGGTTTCACGGAGAACTAATTTAACTGTTGCTACGCTGTAGCCTAACCATTCCTTGAATATCGGCCCCACTCCGTCAACAAATGTCACTATTGACAATCCGTTCGCGTTATCAACACGAGCAAACAGAGGAGAAAACAATTCAAATCCAACGTAGAAGACCAAATTCTGACGATTTACCCTGGTCGAAAAATAACTACAAACTCGTCCAATATCCAAAGAACTGCCAACGGCGAAATGTCTATGTCTCTAGTGTGGACACAGCGCAACGCGAGATACACATTCAAAATGGTACATTCCAATAGTACGGTAGCAAAAAGTAACCAGCTCGAAAAGTGTTTCACATAAGAAAGTAGTTATCAAGGTATTCACGTACAGTCGGTCAAGGAGTAGCCCTCGAGGATGTCGCTGAGAATATTCCCAAAACAACCAAGGATGGTTTCTTCGCAGGCTGTCGGTGTAGTGAATTTGTCTGAGTTTCCTCAATCCAGGCAGTAGCTAGTTGGATCTGTATGTATCCGCGAGTTTCTCTCTGTGCAGATAGATGCCAGCTACTCAGACAACTGACCCAGCCGGCAGAACGCTACAGCGTTCACTCTGTCTCACTCGCTTCCTTTCAAAGCTCTCATAAACTTGTATCACTTTGACGCCCGACTAATGTCCCTGTCTGGCTTTGAAATTATTCTAGTGTCAGTCGACGTGCGAGAAAATCTTTTTATTATTCTGTTTTTCTCCCTGCCTTCGCTCTTTGTACAGTCCGTGTCTCGTTCTTGCTCTCTCCCGACATAAGCCAGTGGGATCGGGTTGCGCTGACTGAGCCGAGCTGTGTTTTAAAGGGACAAGCCTCTCGCTAACTATGATGCTGTCAGTACAGAGGCACACACCAACTCACTGGCTGCTTCTTCCACACACACACACGCCCCTCCTGCTCCGTTCGTCCACTCGCTGACGTCACCGCACGTCCCCGGAATTCCCTGACAAAGCAAAGTGGCACCGAAAAACGACCGACTCTAGCCCCGCCCCCGACTACCGGAGAATGTTCCTCAGCCTTTGCCTCCGTGCTTTTTTTATATAAAGGTGGGCTCGCCTCGTGACTGACCTACCGGTTGATCACCCAGACAGCGTTTCCCCCTGAAATCCTATTTTTGGACAAAGTACTATCCTGACGCCATAGCTATTATATTCCATCGTCTACTTATTCTGACTAAGGGACTAAGGGAGGGAAAGCCACTATAGTAGGGCAGTCTTAAGATCCCGTGTTGGTCTAATAGCAGTAATATGATCTATAATCGATATACTGTCTCAATATAATATAATACAAATACAGAATAATAAAAACATGTTTTGAACTGACTAAAGTATTTATAACCAGATATAAAGTATTTATAACCAGATATAAAGCATTTATAACCAGATATAAAGTATTTATAACCAGATATAAAGCATTTATAACCAGATATAAAGCATTTATAACCAGATATAAAGCATTTATAACCAGATATAAAGTATTTATAACATCCATAATATTGATGATTACTGATATTGATTCCTAATGATACGTCAATGTATTTTCTCTGCCATAACATCCATATAGACTCTCATGGAGTTTATTAACAATAATTCTGTAACAGGTTTCTGGCTCTTTGGGGACGGAAATGGCTGGTCGCTCCAAACCCCCAGGAGTCACCAACATGGGTACTATAGTAATGCCAAACACATGCTCAGTTATTACAGGCAGCATGTGACACACACACACACACACACACACACACACACACACACACACACACACACACACACACACACACACACACACACACACACACACACACACACACACACACACACACACACACACACACACACGTATATATTTAGATCCACCACCTCAGCAGGATAGGAGTATGTCAACAAAAGCAAGGACACACACAACCACACAAGATGAGAGTTTGATGATGAACTTTCCTCGTCCCCAAACAACACACACACAGACACACACAGACACACACAGACACACACAGACACACACACACACACACACACACACACACACACACACACACACACACACACACACACACACACACACACACACACACACACACACACACACACAAGGTAGAGAAAGGCTTAGACATGCAGTGCATTTGGAAAGTATTCAGACCCCTTTACTTTTTTCACATTTTCATACAACCTTATTCTAAAATTAATTGAATCGTTTTTTCGTACACACAATGACAATGAAAAACAGGTTTTTATACATTTTTGCAAATGTATCAAATATAAAAATTTGAAATATTCCATGTACATAAGTATTCAGACCCTTTACTCAGTACTGTTAAAGCACCTTTGCCAGCGATTACAGCCTCGAGTATTCTTGGGTATGACACTACAAGTTTGGCACACTTGTATTTGCGGAGTTTCCCCCATTCTTCTCTGTAGGTCTTCTCAAGCTCTGTCAAGTTGGATGGGGAGCATCACGGCACAGCTATTTTCAGGTCTCTCCAGAGATGTTAGATCGGGTTCAAGTCCGGGCTCTGGCTGGGCCACTCAAGGACATTCAGAGACTTGTCCCGAAGCCACTCCTGCATTGTCTTGGCTGTGGGTCGTTGTCCTGTTGGAAGGTGAACCTTAGCCCCTGTCTGAGGTACTGAGCGCTCTGGTGCAGCTTTTCGTTAAGGATCTCTCTGTACTTTGCTCTGTTCATCTTTGCCTCAATCCTGACTAGTCTCCCAGTCCCTGCCACTGAAAAACATCCACACAGCATGATGCTGCCACCACCATGCTTCACTGTAGGGATGGTGCCAGGTTTTCTCCAGACATGATGCTTGCCATTCAGGCCAAAGAGTTCAATCTTGGTTTAATCAGACTAGAGAATCTTGTTTTTCATGGCCTGAGAGTCCTTTAGGTGCCTTCTGGCAAACTACAAGCGGGCTGCCGTGTGCCTTTTACTGAGCAGTGACTTCCGTCTGGCCACTCTACCATAATGGCCTGATTGGTGAAGTGCTGCAGAGATGGTTGTCCTTCTGGAAGGTTCTCCCATCTCCACAGCAACTCTGTCAGAGCTCCGTTTGGCCGGGCGGCCAGCTCTAGGAAGAGTCTTGGTGGTTCCAAACTTCTTCCATTTAAGAATGATGGAGGCCACTGTGGTTTTGGGGACCTTCAATGCTGCAGAAATGTATTGGTACCCTTCCTTAGATCTGTGTCTTGACACAATCATGTCTCGGAGCTCTTCGGACAATTCCTTCAACCTCATGGCTTGGTTTTTGCTCTGACACGCACTGTCAACTGTGAGACCTTATATAGACAGCGGTGTACCTTTCCAAATCATGTCCAATCAATTGAATTTACCACATCAAGTTGTAGAAACATCTCAAGGATGATCAATGGAAACAGGATGCACCTGAGCTCAATTTTGAGTCTCATAGCAAACAAGGGTCTAAATACTTATGTAAATAAGGTATGTTTTAAAAATTGTTTTATACATTTGCAAAAATGTCTAAAAGCCTGTTTTTGCTTTGTCATCATGGGGTATTGTGTGTAGATTGATGAGGGGGGGGGAAACATTTAATCCAGTTTAGAATAAGGCTGCAACGTAACAAAATGTGGAAAAAGTCTAGGGGTCTGAATACTTCCCGAATACACTGTATGCTATTCACAGGCAATTATGATGTGAGAATGAATGTTCATTCAAGAACTTCCCACCAAGCAGCATGGTATGTTGGACTCCTGGACATGGGAGGACGTTCTGGACGGCAAGGGAGTCTACACATGGGAAGAGATCCTGGCGGGAAGGGATCGCCTGGGAACAGGTGGAGGCAGCTAGGAGAGCAGAGGCAGCCGGAGAAAGGAACCAGCGCTATGTGCGAACACGGCTGGCAAGGAAGCCCGAGAGGCAGCCCCCACATTTTGGGGGGGGGGGGGCACACGGGGAGAGTGGCAGAGTCAGGAAGCAGACCTGAGCCAACTCCCCGTGCTTACTGTGGTGAGCATGGGACTGGCCCCGTGCTATGGGGTGATGGGCACGTTACCGAGGCGGCGTATTCACAGGCTGGTATGCTCTGTGCCAGCGTCCCGCATTTGCCGGGGGGAAGCTGGCATCCAGCCAAAACGGGTGGGGCCAGCTCTGCGCTCGAGACCGCCAGTGCGCCTCCACGGCCCTGTGTATCCGGTGCCTCGGCTACGCACTAGGCCTCCGGTGGCAGCCCCACGCACCAGGCTGTCTCTCCGTCTCCTCCCTCCAGAGTCTCCCTCCTGTCCGGAGCTGCCAGAGCCGCCCTCCTGTCCGGAGCTGCCAGAGCCGCCCTCCTGTCCGGAGCTGCCCCTCAGTCCAGAGGCGCCCCTCAGTCCAGTGGCGCCCTCTACGAGGGTCTTCAGTCCGGGGCCCGCTGCGAGGGCGCCACCTAAGTGAGCCAAGACTGAGGTGGAGTGGGGTCCACGTCCCGCACCCGAGCCGTAAGAATGCCCACCCGGACCCTCCCCTTTAGAGTCAGGTTTTGCGGCCGGAGTCCGCACCTTTGGGAGGGGGGTACTGTCACGCCCTGGCCATAGAGAGGCTTTTTATTCTCTATTTTGGTTAGGTCAGGGTGTGACTAGGGTGGGCATTCTATGTCTTTTTTTCTATGTTTTGTATTTCTATGTCTTGGCCTGGTATGGTTCTCAATCAGGGACAGCTGTCTATCGTTGTCTCTGATTGAGAACCATACTTAGGTACCCTTTTCCCCCACCTGTTGTGTGGGAAGTTAACTTAGACTTTGTTCAGGGCACATAGCCCAAAGCTTCACGGTTTGGTTTTGTTCTTTGTTTTGTCTGCGTCATTTTTAATAAAGAGAAAATGTACGCTTACCATGCTGCACCTTGGTCCAGTCCTTCAACCAGCCGTGACATGGATTGAGTGTGTGAGTTCAGAGCAATGCATTAGAGATATATTGCTGAGTGTATTCACTGTTCATGATCTACTATCCTATGCACGTCTGTTTGAGTGAGTTGCAAACTACACAGCTTTCAGTCATCAATGTACTCCATACTTGGGAGGCTGTGTGGGTTTAAGGGCTGAAGCAGTGTGTCAAATCGAATGTTATTGGTTGAAAACACAGATTTTGCAGATGTTATTGCAGATGCAGAGAAATGCTTATGCTTCTAGCTCCAACAGTGCAGTGATACCAAACAATGCAAAATAATACATCATACGCATCCACCAAAAATCTAAAGAAAAAAATGAAAAAATATCAGAACGCGCAATGTCAGAGTCCGGAATATATAAATCCAGTATGTGACGGTGTGTATAGACATTGCGCACGCACGCACACACACACAAAGCAACTGCTCCCCCCCCCACCACACACATAGTACAGTATTGTATATAGTATGTATATCTGAAGTAGTGTGTATGTGTGGACCAAAGCGTGGACCAAATGTGTGGACCAAAGCGCAGCGTGGAAAGTGTTCATGATATTTATTTTCAAGAAACACTCAAACAAAAATAACTCATCCAAAAAACGGAAGCGAACAGTTCCGTCAGGCACACACACTAAACAGACAATAACACCCCACAAAACCCACAACTTATATATGATCCCCAATCAGAGACAACGATAGACAGCTGCCTCTGATTGGGAACCACACTGGCAAAACTACAAAGAAATAGAAAACATAGATTTCCCCACCCGAGTCACACCCTGACCTAACCAAACAGAGAATAAATAAGGATCTCGAAGGTCAGGGTGTGACAATGTGTCTCCTTGTTGAATCCCTCTTCCTCTTCTATCGCAGGGGAAGGTAAGTGGGGTCAGACAGGGGACTGCAGGGGGTCCTTAAGGATGTGTGTGTGTGTGTGTGTGTGTGTGTATATGTGTGTGTTGTGTGTGTAGAGGGTAATTACAGTGACTGGGCCTTCAGTAACGAGAGGAGAGGGAGTGGGAGAGGAGGACTGCAGGGAGAGGGGAGCGAGTTCGGTTCTCATACTGCAGATATATATATATAGCATCCCTCTCATGGGTACAAGCCAAAAAGATTCTTGTCATTCCTACTTCACACAGACACATCATTTGTATAAAGTACACGCTCACACACACGCACGCACGCACACACTACATTATATAACATTAATTTGATGTCAAATCAAATCAAACTTTATTTGTCACATGCGCCGATAAGTGTAGACCTTTACTGTGAAGTGCTGACTTAAGAGTTATATAAATATTTACCAAATAAACTAAAGTCACACAATAAAATAACAATAACAAGGCTATATACAGGGGGGTACCGGTACAGAGTCAATGTGTGGGGGCAACGGTGTCGAGGTAATATGTTCATGTAGGTAGAGTTATTAAAGTGACTATGTATAGATAATAACAGAAAGAAGCAGCAGTGTAGAAAGGGGGGCAATGCAAATAGTCTGGGTAGCCATTTGATGAACTGTTCAAGAGTTTTATGGCTTGGGTGTAGAAGCTGTTAAGAAGCCTCTTGGACCGAGACTTGGCGCTCCTGTACCGCTTGTCTTGCGGTAGCAGAGAGAACAGTCTATGACTAGTTTTAAGGGCCTTCCTCTGACACCGCCTGGTATAGAGGTCCTGGATGGCAGGAAGCTTGGCCCCAATGATGTACTGGGCCGTACGCACTACCCTCTGTAGTGCCTTGTGATCGGAGGCCGAGCAGTTTCCATACCAGGCAGTGATGCAACCCGTTAGGATGCTCTCGATGGTGCAGCTGTAAAATCTTTTGAGGATCTGAGGACCCATGCCAAATGTTTTCAGTCTTCTGAGGGGGAATAGGTTTTGTTGGGAAAGGGGGATACCTAGACAGTTGTGCAACTGAATGCATTCAACTGAAATGTGTCTTCCACATTTAACCCAACCCCTCTGAATCAGAGAGGTGCAGGGGGCTGCCTTAATTGACATCCACGGTGAACAGTGGGTTAACTGCCCTGCTCAGGGGCAGAATGACAGATTCTTACCTTTTCAGCTCTGAGATTCGATCCAGCAACATTTTGGTTACTGGCCCAACACTCCTATCGCCCAGGCGACCTTCCGCCCCAACATTTCGGCTTTTTTGATTTTGAATTCATTAGTAAAACAAATTCAAGAAACATAATTCCACCTTGACATTATGGGGTATTATGTGTAGGCCAGTGAGAAAATATCTCAATTGAATCCATTTTAAATTCAGGCTGTAACACAACAAAATGTGGAAAAAGCCGTAGGCCTGAGTAGCGGAGTAGTAGAGACGGGGAGTGTGTGTGTGTGTGTGTGTGTGTGTGTGTGTGGGGTGTGTATGCACGTGTGTGTGGTAATAGTAGGAGGATGTGTCACTGGTACAGACAGTGCCTCTCAGCCTCCTCTCTGCGGGACTGTGTGGATAGAGAAACAGACAGACGTGTGTGTGTGTGTGTAAGTCCTCAGAATTATGCTCACACTCATTCCTGACTCAGACCATGCCACTACAAGTCCAACTACCATCCCACTTAAAAAGTTGAGAGAGGCCTGCAATTTTCATCATAGGTACACTTCAACTATGACAGACAAAATGAGACTTTTTCCCCCCAGAGAATCACATTGTAGGATTTTTTATGAATGAATTTGCAAATTATGGTGGAAAATAAGTATTTGGTCACCTACAAACAAGCAAGATTTCTGGCTCTCACAGACCTGTAACTTCTTCTTTCAGAGGCTCCTCTGTCCTCCACTCGTTACCTGTATTAATGGCACCTGTTTGAACTTGTTATCAGTATAAAAGACACCTGTCCACAACCTCAAACAGTCACACTCCAAACTCCACTATGGCCAAGACCAAAGAGCTGTCAAAGGACACCAGAAACAAAATTGTTGACCTGCACCAGGCTGGGAAGACTGAATCTGCAATAGGTAAGCAGCTTGGTTTGAAGAAATCAACTGTGGAAGCAATTATTAGGAAATGGAAGACATATAAGACCACTGATAATCTCCCTCGATCTGGGGCTCCATGCAAGATCTCACCCCGTGGGGTCAAAATGATCACAAGAACGGTGAGCAAAAATCCCAGAACCACACAGGGGACCTAATGAATGACCTGCAGAGAGCTGGGACCAAAGTAACAAAGCCTACCATCAGTAACACACTACGCCGCCAGGGACTCAAATCCTGCAGTGCCAGACGTGTCCCCCTGCTTAAGCCAGTACATGTCCAGGCCCGTCTGAAGTTTGCTAGAGAGCATTTGGATGATCCAGAAGAAGACTGGGAGAATGTCATATGGTCAGATGAAACCAAAATATAACTTTTTGGTAAAAACTCAACTCGTCGTGTTTGGCGGACAAAGAATGCTGAGTTGCATCCAAAGAACACCATACCTACTGTGAAACATGGGGGTGGAAACATCATGCTTTGGGGCTGTTTTTCTGCAAAGGGACCAGGACGACTGATCCGTGTAAAGGAAACAATGAATGGGGCCATGTATCGTGAGATTTTGAGTGAAAACCTCCTTCCATCAGCAAGGGCATTGAAGATGAAACGTGGCTGGGTCTTTTAGCATGACAATGATCCCAAACACACCGCCCGGGCAACGAAGGAGTGGCTTCGTAAGAAGCATTTCAAGGTCCTGCAGTGGCCTAGCCAGTCTCCAGATCTCAACCCCATAGAAAATCTTTGGAGGGAGTTGAAAGTCCGTGTTGCCCAGCAACAGCCCCAAAACATCACTGCTCTAGAGGAGATCTGCATGGAGGAATGGGCCAAAATACCAGCACCAGTGTGTGAAAACCTTGTGAAGACGTAAGAAAACATTTGACCTCTGTCATTGCCAACAAAGGGTATATAACAAAGTATTGAGATAAACTTTTGTTATTGACCAAATACTTATTTTCCACCATAATTTGCAAATAAATTCATTAAAAATCCCACAATGTGATTTTCTGGATGTTTTTCCCCTAATTTTGTCTGTCATAGTTGAAGTGTACCTATGATGAAAATTACAGGCCTCTCTCATCTTTTTAAGTGGGAGAACTTGCACAATTGGTGGCTGACTAAATACTTTTTGTCCCACTGTACATAGTGAAATGAAACCCAAAAGAGCGGTTGAGTCTTACCTGTATATGCCACGTCTTCAGTCTGGTCAGCGGCAGGGAGGTTGGAGGGTCAGTTGACCACCATATTACGACACCTCAGGCGCTCTCTCTCTCTCTGCCTGCACCTCCTGAACACACAACATGGTTGGCAACATGGTCAGTCGGGGCTTGGGGTCAAGCGGTTACAACATGGTTGGCATGCCATTCTATGATGGAATGGTAACACAATCAACATTGTCGTTTGGGGTTCAACACACAGTCAACATTTTAGTGGTTCATAAAGCCAAAGTGTGTGTCAGGCCAAACATGAGGCCCTGCCTTGGCCGTTGCTGTGGCCATCTGGGAGTGTGTATGTGTGTGTGCATGTGTGTGTCTGTGTTTGGCATGTGTCGCCTGTTCCTGAGTGACTCACAGTGTTACTGCAGGGTCATGTGATCAAGAACAGGTGGCACTCTGGTACACCTCCTACCCCCTACACACACACACACACACACACACACACACACACACACACACACACACACACACACAGATGCCAGTGTGTATGTCCTTTTTGACATGATGTTGTGGTTTACACAGAGTGCAGTCTACCTAAATGTAATGTACCCTACCCATTCCTACTCCCTACTTTCAACTCTTCAACCCTCCTCCCGTCTGTCCTCCTCCCTCTACCTCCCCTCCACTGTCCTCCTCTTTCACCCTCTCCACTTACCTAAACATATAACCTCTCTCTCCCTTTCCCTCCCCGCCTCCCTCTCTCTCACCCTTTCTTGTTCTATCTATCTATCTTCCAACTCACCGTGCAGGCTCATGGAAAACATACACATGCATTGCTGTTTCATACACATACCTAAATACAATACATGAACACACGCTACACTCTATAAGAGTTGCAACATAAACGTATAGCTCAAGGCATGCTTCTGCATGTACTTCTATAAACACAGGTCCTGACAGTTGGGTCAATAATTGGCATGTTTACATTCATCTGCCCCTGGCAGTCAAGTGGACTAGCAGTTAAGGCACTTGACCTTTCACCCAGAGGTCAGGGGTCATAGGCCTGACTCCCTGGAAGGCCGCAGCTGATGTGGAGGGCCCTCAGAGGCCCCTACAGGGAAATGTTTGTAAGAGATTGAGCATTTCCACCTTAAAACAGAATGGATGAATGTGTATAGTATAAGTATCTGTTACTTCTGCGCGACTTACTTTTCAGCTTAGTTAGCAGTCTGTTGACAGTGGAAATATACTTAGTTGGCCATGAAATTATGTTTGAATTGACACTAAAGCCAAAACAGTTTCAATATATTCCCTTCTCCCACTCTTTGTGAATGTCACGATATCGCATTCATATCACCTGTATCAGTGTAGCCTAAGGGGATTTTATGATGGTACTAAATGTCAATACTGACCCCCAGATCAGCTCAGAGTGAGATGTGTGGGAGAGACAGGGTTGATTCCGAGAGTTCAGCAGCGATAAGGCTGAACTGAGATCAGATGAAAAGTGTGTCTACTACAGTATCTGTGTCTGTAAAGGTCAACCCGTGGGAGTAACACTAACCAGCCCAGCAGAGAGATACATTGAAGAAAGGAGAGGAGGAGGGAAGAGGAGGGAGAGAGGGGAGGGAGAGAGAGGGGGGGGAGGGAGGAGTGAGGAGGAGAGAGGGAGGAGTGAGGAGGAGAGAGAGAAAGAGGGGGAGGAGGCAGAGAGGGAGGAGGAGGGAGAGAGGAAGGAGTGAGGAGTGAGGAGGAGGGAGAGAGGGAGGAGTAAGGAGGAGGGAGAGAAAGAGGGGGAGGAGGAAGAGAGGGAGGAGGAGGGAGAGAGGGAGGAGTGAGGAGGAGGGAGGAGTGACGAGGAGGGAGAGAGAGAGGAGTGAGGAGGAGGGAGAGAGGGGAGGAGGAGGGAGAGAGAGGGGAGAGAGATAGAGAGATAGTGAGGGAGAGAGGAGATAAAGAGAAGAAATAAAGAGTGAAGCATGGGTGAGAGAGGCAAGGAGGGGGAGAGGCAGAATAAAGAGAAAAGAGGGAGTGAGGAGGAGTGAAAAACAACCCGAGTCAACTATCCAAAAGATGAAAAAGGTGGGAAAATAAACTGGGTGGGGAGATTCTTCAAGAGAAACAGATAACAAGAAAAAAAACAAGGGATGGAGAATATCACCGTTTCTGAGAAAGAGAAAGAGATTAAAGAATGGAAAATTAGAGACAAAATAAACCAAAAAAAGTAGCAGAGCGAGAGAACTGGAAAGGGGGGAGAGGAGAGAGTGAACGAGGGAGGCCAAGGTCGTGAAAGGGCCAAGACAGTGTTGCTCCCGTGACAGCAGGACTACATGTGACTTTGCTCAAGTCAAGGTCTGCATTGTGCCAGCCCTACACTATTGTACTGATATCGGCCCTATTGTATGAGCACCAGCTGGGATACAAGTGCTGCACACGCACGCACATGCACACGCACACGCACACACACACACACACACACACACACACACACACACACACACACACACACACACACACACACACACACACACTTTGTGCCTTCACTCTCCCTGCATCTGATACTGAGTTGTGTGTCAAAGGAACACAGCATTAGTTCAGATAACAAAACACCATGGACTGAACACACTGACCCACTGAACACACCTATTGACTGAACACACTGACCAACTGAACACAGCTACTGACTGAACACACTGACCCACTGAACACACCTATTGACTGAACACACTGACCCACTGAACACAGCTACTGACTGAACACACTGACCCACTGAACACAGCTACTGACTGAACACACTGACCCACTGAACACCACTACTGACTGAACACACCTACTGACTGAACACACTGACCCACTGAACACACCTACTGACTGAACACACTGGCTCACTGAACACACCTACTGACTGAACACACTGACCCACTGAACACACCTACTGACTGAACACACTGACCCACTGAACACACCTACTGAATGAACACACTGACCCACTGAACACACCTACTGACTGAACACACTGACCCACTGAACACACCTACTGACTGAACACACTGAACAGAAAGCCAGATAACAAAACACCATGAACTGAACACACTGACCCACTGAACACAGCTACTGACTGAACACACTGACCCACTGAACACAGCTACTGACTGAACACACTGACCCACTGAACACAGCTACTGACTGAAAACACTGACCCACTGAACACAGCTACTGACTGAACACACTGACCCACTGAACACAGCTACTGACTGAACACACTGACCCACTGAACACAGCTACTGACTGAACACACTGACCCACTGAACACAGCTACTGACTGAAAACACTGACCCACTGAACACAGCTACTGACTGAACACACTGACCCACTGAACACCACTACTGACTGAACACACTGACCCACTGAACACCACTACTGACTGAACACACCTACTGACTGAACACACTGACCCACTGAACACACCTACTGAATGAACACACTGACCCACTGAACACACCTACTGACTGAACACACTGACCCACTGAACACACCTACTGACTGAACACACTGAACAGAAAGCCAGATAACAAAACACCATGAACTGAACACACTGACCCACTGAACACAGCTACTGACTGAACACACTGACCCACTGAACACAGCTACTGACTGAACACACTGACCCACTGAACACAGCTACTGACTGAAAACACTGACCCACTGAACACAGCTACTGACTGAACACACTGACCCACTGAACACAGCTACTGACTGAACACACTGACCCACTGAACACAGCTACTGACTGAACACACTGACCCACTGAACACAGCTACTGACTGAAAACACTGACCCACTGAACACAGCTACTGACTGAACACACTGACCCACTGAACACCACTACTGACTGAACACACTGACCCACTGAACACCACTACTGACTGAACACACCTACTGACTGAACACACTGACCCACTGAACACACCTACTGAATGAACACACTGACCCACTGAACACACCTACTGACTGAACACACTGACCCACTGAACACACCTACTGACTGAACACACTGAACAGAAAGCCAGATAACAAAACACCATGAACTGAACACACTGACCCACTGAACACAGCTACTGACTGAACACACTGACCCACTGAACACAGCTACTGACTGAACACACTGACCCACTGAACACAGCTACTGACTGAAAACACTGACCCACTGAACACAGCTACTGACTGAACACACTGACCCACTGAACACAGCTACTGACTGAACACACTGACCCACTGAACACAGCTACTGACTGAACACACTGACCCACTGAACACAGCTACTGACTGAAAACACTGACCCACTGAACACAGCTACTGACTGAACACACTGACCCACTGAACACCACTACTGACTGAACACACTGACCCACTGAACACCACTACTGACTGAACACACCTACTGACTGAACACACTGACCCACTGAACACACCTACTGAATGAACACACTGACCCACTGAACACACCTACTGACTGAACACACTGACCCACTGAACACACCTACTGACTGAACACACTGAACAGAAAGCCAGATAACAAAACACCATGAACTGAACACACTGACCCACTGAACACAGCTACTGACTGAACACACTGACCCACTGAACACAGCTACTGACTGAACACACTGACCCACTGAACACAGCTACTGACTGAAAACACTGACCCACTGAACACAGCTACTGACTGAACACACTGACCCACTGAACACAGCTACTGACTGAACACACTGACCCACTGAACACAGCTACTGACTGAACACACTGACCCACTGAACACCACTACTGACTGAACACACTGACCCACTGAACACCACTACTGACTGAACACACCTACTGACTGAACACACTGACCCACTGAACACACCTACTGACTGAACACACTGGCTCACTGAACACACCTACTGACTGAACACACTGACCCACTGAACACACCTACTGACTGAACACACTGACCCACTGAACACACCTACTGAATGAACACACTGACCCACTGAACACACCTACTGACTGAACACACTGACCCACTGAACACACTGAACAGAAAGCCAGATAACAAAACACCATGAACTGAACACACTGACCCACTGAACACAGCTACTGACTGAACACACTGACCCACTGAACACAGCTACTGACTGAACACACTGACCCACTGAACACAGCTACTGACTGAAAACACTGACCCACTGAACACAGCTACTGACTGAACACACTGACCCACTGAACACAGCTACTGACTGAACACACTGACCCACTGAACACAGCTACTGACTGAACACACTGAACACACCTATTGACTGAACACACTGACCCACTGAACACACCTACTGACTGAACACACTGACCCACTGAACACACCTACTGACTGAACACACTGACCCACTGAACACAGCTACTGACTGAACACAGCTACTGACTGAACACACTGACCCACTGAACACACCTATTGACTGAACACACTGACCCACTGAACACAGCTACTGACTGAACACACTGACCACACCTATTGACTGAACACACTGACCCACTGAACACAGCTACTGACTGAACACACTGACCCACTGAACACAGCTACTGACTGAACACACTGACCCACTGAACACCACTACTGACTGAACACACTGACCAACTGAACACACCTACTGACTGAACACACTGGCCCACTGAACACACCTACTGACTGAACACACTGACCCACTGAACACACCTACTGACTGAACACACTGACCCACTGAACACACCTACTGACTGAACACACTGACCCACTGAACACACCTACTGACTGAACACACTGACCCACTGAACACAGCTACTGACTGAACACACTGACCCACTGAACACAGCTACTGACTGAAAACACTGACCCACTGAACACAGCTACTGACTGAACACACTGACCCACTGAACACCACTACTGACTGAACACACTGACCCACTGAACACACCTACTGACTGAACACACTGACCCACTGAACACACCTACTGACTGAACACACTGGCTCACTGAACACACCTACTGACTGAACACACTGACCCACTGAACACACCTACTGACTGAACACACTGACCCACTGAATGAACACACTGACCCACTGAACACACCTACTGACTGAACACACTGACCCACTGAACACACTGAACAGAAAGCCAGATAACAAAACACCATGAACTGAACACACTGACCCACTGAACACAGCTACTGACTGAACACACTGACCCACTGAACACAGCTACTGACTGAACACACTGACCCACTGAACACAGCTACTGACTGAAAACACTGACCCACTGAACACAGCTACTGACTGAACACACTGACCCACTGAACACAGCTACTGACTGAACACACTGACCCACTGAACACAGCTACTGACTGAACACACTGAACACACCTATTGACTGAACACACTGACCCACTGAACACAGCTACTGACTGAACACACCTACTGACTGAACACACTGACCCACTGAACACACCTACTGACTGAACACACTGACCCACTGAACACAGCTACTGACTGAACACAGCTACTGACTGAACACACTGACCACACCTATTGACTGAACACACTGACCCACTGAACACAGCTACTGACTGAACACACTGACCCACTGAACACAGCTACTGACTGAACACACTGACCCACTGAACACCACTACTGACTGAACACACTGACCAACTGAACACACCTACTGACTGAACACACCTACTGACTGAACACACTGGCCCACTGAACACACCTACTGACTGAACACACTGACCCACTGAACACACCTACTGACTGAACACACTGACCCACTGAACACACCTACTGACTGAACACACTGACCCACTGAACACACCTACTGACTGAACACACTGACCCACTGAACACACCTACTGACTGAACACACATTCACCTTACACTTTCTCTCTCTCTCTCTCCCACAAAGAGCACACACGCAGTCTCTGAGGAAACAAAGTGTGTGTGTTAGCGTGCCTACTCGCGCGTGTGAGCCTGCATGGCGTGTGTGCAGATGTCACGCTTGGGCTGCAAGAGAGTCAGTGGTGATTCAGCAGACTTCATACCTGCACTTCATACCTGCACGCACACACACACACACACACACACACACACACACACACACACACACACACACACACACACACACACACACACACACACACACACACACACACACACACACACACACATACACACACACAATTGGTTGTATGTCAGTAAATTAGTTTGCCTCCCTGTCTGTCTCTTGTAGAGAGACAGTGTGTGTGCAGAAGTCATGAGGCAGAGGGCTACATTCTGGACACAGCCTGAACTAACTCCCTTTTCTACACACTCACATAGACATCACAACAGAACAATTGAGAAGTCATGTGTGTGTGAGATAGAGTAGCAGAGTTGGTGTGTTTTCTTTGGGTGTGTGTGTGTGTGTGTAGGAGGAGGAGCAAGCCAAGGTCTGTTGGCAGAGTTGTCGTGGGAGTAGACTGCGGTGGGGTGTTGGGGTAGGGAACCTCTGCCACATGTCTTCAGAAAAGGTCATGGTCGACCACAGTTGGGCTGCAAAGATCAAAGATAACCCCCCTACACACACACACACACACACACACACACACACACACACAGTCCTACGCACATAGTCATGCACACACACGCACACAAACAGAAAGCCAGACAGATGGACAGACAGAGAGTTTCAACCAGACTCACACCCACACATTGACAATGTGAGAGACAGACAGAGACAGACAGACACACCCACACATAGACCATGTGAGAGACAGACACACACACACACACACACACACAGACATACACACACACACACACACACACACACACACACACACACACACACACACACACACACAAAACAGATCTGAAGATCTATTGCAGCCCAACTTGGGTGAATCTGTAAACACAAACAAAACAGAGCAGCACGGAGAGGAGAAAAAACGAGGAAAGACTAGAGCAGTGTAGGGAGGAGAGTGGAACAAACAGCTGGTAATAAGGTCTAGACAGAGGCTAATGAAAGGTGCTCAGGAGCCTGAGTGCTAAAATCTGGAGCTGTGAAGTGTGTGTGTGTGTATGCATGCGCGTGTGAGTGAATATCTTAAAGGCGCTTTCAACATCTGTCACTCATTCATGTGGGTGTGGCTAACACACACTCTCTCTATCTCTCTCACGCACACACACACACACACACAAACAAGCGGAGAGCCTCCAACGCCACTACAGTAGATGGCTTTAACGCTAACAACATAAAAACATTTCCTATGACGTCAACTCCAATAATAGTCTCTTTCAATGTCAACTCCAAAACCCATCATACTCCATTACACATGACACCGCAGCTCCGTTTTATACAGTATATCAAACTCCATTACACATGACACCTCAGCTCAGTTTTTCTTATATCAAACTCCATTACACATGACACCGCAGCTCCGTTTTATATATCAAACTCCATTACACATGACACCGCAGCTCCGTTTTATATATCAAACTCCATTACACATGACACCTCAGCTCCGTTTTTTATATCAAACTCCATTACACATGACATTGCAGCTCCGTTTTTATATCAAACTCCATTACACATGACATTGCAGCTCCGTTTTATATATCAAACTCCATTACACATGACACCTCAGCTCTGTTTTTTATATCAAACTCCATTACACATTACACCGCAGCTCCGTTTTATATATCAAACTCCATTACACATGACACCTCAGCTCCGTTTTATATATCAAACACCATTACACATGACATTGCAGCTCCGTTTTATACAGTATATCAACTCCATTACACACTGGTTTCCAATATAGCCCCAGTCCCTATATACCTGTCTCCATAACACATGACCGTAGTCCTCACTGTCAGCACTAGTCTGTGAGCACACGGTTGTTTTTAACTGGCAGAGCAGCTGACATGTCCGCACACGTCAAACTCAAACACGCACACGCACACACACACACACACACACACACACACACACACACACACACACACACACACACACACAAACACACTCTCTCTCTCTCTCTCTCTCTCTCTCTCTCTCAGAGCAATGTGTCCTGAGGCAGCAACGTCTGCAGTAAACCTAATGTGTAAAAAAACAATAAACTGTCTTCATTTCAGGACTTGCTGTAGTCTGTAAGGTAGTGGATGCGTGCACGTGTGTGTCGTACTCTCAGTCAGGGTTTATGAGATATGTGTGAGGAGGGCTTAAAATAAGTGCCCGAAGGGACATACTCACAGGGGAAGAAAAGGAGGATACCTAGTCAGTTGTCCAACCCGAATGCATTCGACTGCAACGTGTCTGTCCTGCATTTAACCCAACCCCTCTGTGTGTGTGTGTGTGTGTGTGTGCGCGCGCGTGCGAGGCGGACATGCATGTGTGTGTGTGACCAACCAGTCCGACATGCCCTTCCAAGCCCACATACCGGTCTCAGACAAACTGCTGCCTTCTCAGTTGCACAATAACACTACATGCTATAGTCACGTTCCCACTACAGACTCTGATGGGTCTGATTTAGTAATACCTCTCTCTACTGTATTCTCCCTAACCTCACTGACTGTAAAATAATAGCTGTACAATCATGATGGAACCCCATGCAGATCACTTTGTTGAAAAAGGGAATGTTAATTCCACAGGCCGAAATTGTGTGTGTACACTGTATACGTGTGTGTGTGTGTGTGTGCGTGTGTGTGTGAGACAGTGGTGTGCTGCATCCCAATCCCCATCTGCTACAGCCCCATCTGTTGACACTCAAACACACATTAACACAAAGGACCTCTTTATCTTCACACACCGCACATGATCCCCACATACTGTTTATACAATCATCAGAGGACCACACACACACACACAAAAACACACACACACACACACAGAAAACACACTAACACGACACACATTCAAATGCACTACTAAACACACACAACCTCCACACTGTACAAGACACTCACCGTCTCCCCTCTAGAGAATACCTCTCTCTACCTAGCTCTCTAACCAGGTTCTGCCTGCCCGCCAGGTTCTTAAAGGGGCAGTGTCACACACACACACAGACACACACACACAGAGCTTCCCTTGGGCCCCCTCTAAAACACCAACCAGACCCCCATATCACATTAAAGACCAGAAGAAGAGAGACGGAGAGGAGGGAGACGGATAAAGAGGGATAACCATCAGACGGAGAGAAGTGGGAGGGAGAAGGAGAGAGAGAGAGAGAGAGAGAGAGGAGGGTAGAGAGACGGGAGGGGAGAGAGAGAGAGATAACCATCAGACGGAGAGAGGTGAGAGGGAGGAGAGAGAGAGAGAGGGATAACCATCAGACGGAGAGAGGTGGGAGGAGCGAGAGAGAGAGAGAGAGAGGAGAGAGAGAGAGGAGGGTAGAGAGACGGGAGGGGAGAGAGAGAGAGAGAGGGATGACGGGGAGAGGGAAATAAAGTTACAGAGAGAGATAGATTGGCTAAACATTGGCTAGAGAGAACATAACCTCTCTGATGTTTCTAGGATCAATGCCTTATAAACACTGTGACTACATCACACCAATCTGCTGATGTCAGCACAGCCTTACCCGTTGTCGCGGTTATTAACCCCCCCATGAAAAATGGAGTGTGTGTGTTTTTTGGGGAAGTACTGTGGTGGCTTTGTACTGGTCTCATGTCACGCAAGTGGTTCATCTGTCCCGGTCACCGTGGCAACGGGCTGCCAGTCTGTAGTTGGAATCCTGGGGAATCAGGCTACAGCTAGACTACAGTCACACGCAGTACAGTCTCAAACGGAACACTTCACACACACTCAACTGCCTCACTATGCCGTGGTGAACACAGTCCTACAACCTGAATTGAGGTCTACAGATGTAGGATCTTAATTTAATCACTCTTTTATTGCTGAGAATTTTCCTGCACAGCAGGAAATACAAACTTGTGGTTTGTATTTCGAGGTTTAAAAAGGCTTCTAAAGCTTGTAATTTCCACTTTAAAAGTCAGACTTGATTTGCCCTAACGAAAAATGTATCAACCCCTACAAAAAAATGTCCATTAATTATAATCCACATAATAATTCACATTTCCTGTTAATGCAGGATTATTTTCCGTCTGTAGCAAACTGGCTCAAATAAAGATCCTACACATGTATGCGTCTGTAAGTGTGTGTATGTATGTGCGTGTGTGTGTGTCCTTGCCCAGCTGCACGAGGGCAGGGGAAATGAGGCAGAACTCAATCTTCCCCCCACCTGTCTGTCTGTCTGTCTCTCCCTGGAGGGAGGAGCCGTTGGGCTTACACTGCTTTCTTCATCACACACACCTACAAACAGCTGTATGTGCTAGACAGGAAGGAAGAACGTGGGTATGATATTATAATATTATATGAATGTATGTTCAGAGTCAAGGTTACTAGGTCGACAGAACCCATTGCAGGATGGAGATACTATAAAGCCAGAGAGAGAGAGTGTAATGTTTGCTGGTCATTTTTTATTGTTTATTTCACTTTTGTTTATTGTCTACTTCACTTGCTTTGGCAATGTTAACATATATTTCCCATGCCAATAGAGCCCTTAAATTGAAATTGAATTGAAAGAGAGGGGGAGGACGGGAGGAGAGAGGAGTGTGTGAAATCACACGGCTGTTCTGTTTGACACTGCTTTGGAGTAGAGATGCCAATACGCACGCACGCACGCACGCACACACACACACACACACACACACATTTATTATAGCTATAGGCTACCTTTACTCCCACACATCTAGCCATAGGCCTATATACTGTTTAGGTATAGCTTGGGCCGCTTACGAATATCTACACGCCTACACACATATTGTCACTTATGTATATCTATACAGATAGACAGCCCTGGACTATATACATTTCATGGGAAACATATGTTTACATTGCCAAAGCATGTGAAATTGGTAAAAAACAAAGGTGAAATACACAATAAAAAATGAGAGTCCTGGAAATAGAGTCCCATTTGGGAAGCAGACAGGTCTGGCCTGTGGATCCAGTAAGTCTGGCTCTAACCCTGTTATAAAACTGATTACAGCAGCACTGATAACACTGTGTGGACTGTACACTCACTGACACACAATCACCCTCTCTCTCTCCCTCTCCTTCTCTTTCCCTCTCTCTCCTTCTCTCTCCCTCTCCTTCTCTTTCCCTCTCTCTCCTTCTCTCTCTCCCTCTCCTTCTCTCTCTCTCCCTCTCCTTCTCTCTCTCCCTCTCTCCTTCTCTCTCTCCCTCTCTCCTTCTCTCTCCCTCTCCTTCTCTCTCTCTCCTTCTCTCTCTCTCCTCTCCTTCTCTCTCTCTCCTTCTCTCTCTCTCTCCTTCTCTCTCTCCTCTCCTTCTCTCTCTCTCTCTCTCCTTCTCTCTCTCCCTCTTCTCTCCTCTCTCCTTCTCTCTCTCCTCTCCTTCTCTCTCTCTCTCTCTTCTCTCCTCTCTCTCTCTCCTTCTCTCTCTCCCTCTTTCTCTCTCCCTCTCCTTCTCTCTCTCTCTCTCTCTCTCTCTCCTTCTCTCCCTCTCTTTCCCTCTCTCTCTCTCTTTCTGCTACCCTTACAATTCAATTCAATTCAGGGCTTTATTGTCATGGGAAACATATGTTTACACTGCCAAAGCAAGGGGAATGGACAATAAACAAAAGTGGAATAAACAATAAAAATGAACAGTCAACATTACACTCACAAAAGTTCCAAAAGAATAAAGACATTTCAAATGTCATATTATGTCTATATACAGTGTTGTAATGATGTCCAAATAGTTAAAGTAAAATAAATAAACATGAATATAGGTTGTATTTACAATGGTGTTTGTTCTTCACTGGTTGACCGTTTCTTGTGGCAACAGGTCACAGATCTGCTGCTGTGGTATTTCACCTAATAGATATGGGACTTGATCAAAATTGGATTTGTTTTCAAATGATTTTGGTCTGTGTAATCTTTTTTTTTTTTTTACCCCTATTTCTCCCCAATTGGTAGTTACAGTCTTGTCTCATCGCTGCAACTCCCGTACGGACTCGGGAGACACGAAGGTCGAGAGCCGTGCGTCCTCCGAAACACAACCCAACCAAGCAGCACTGCTTCTTGACACAATGCCCACTTAACCTGGAAGCCAGCTGCGCCAATGTGTCAGAGGAAACACCGTACACCTGGCGTCCGTTTCAGCGTGCACCGCGCCAGGCCCGCCACAGGAGTCGCCAGTGCACGATGGGACAAGGACATCCCTGCCTGCCAAACCCTCCCCTAACAACGCTGGGCCAATTGTGCGCCGCCCCATGGGTCTCCAGGTCGTGGCCGGCTGCGACAGAGCCTGGACTCGAACCCAGAATCTCTAGTGGCACAGCTAGCACTGCAGCGCTTGCAGCTAGACCACTGCACCACTTGGGAGGCTCTGGGTCTGTGTAATCTGAGGGAAATATGTGTCTCTAATATGGTCATACATTTGCCAGGAGGTTAGGAAGTGCAGGTCAGTTTCCACCTCATTTTGTGGGCAATGTGCAAATAGCCTTTCTTCTCTTGAGAGCCAGGTCAGCCCTCTGCTGCCTTTCTCAATAGCAAGGCTATGATCCCTGAGTCTGTACATAGTCAAAGATTTCCTTCATTTAATATATACACTACCGTTCAAAGGTTTGGGGTCATTTAGAAATGTCCTTATTTTTTAAAGAAAAGCACATTTTTTGTCCATTAAAATAACATAAAATCTATCAGAAATACAGTGTGGACATTGTTAATGTTGTAAATAACTATTGTAGCTGGAAACGGCAGATTTTTTCTGGAATATCTACACATGCGTACAGAGGTTTATTATAAGCAACCATCACTCCTGTGTTCCAATGGCACATTGTTAGCTCATCCAAGATTCTCATTTTAGAAGGCTAACTGATCATTAGAAAACCCTTTTGCAATTATGTTAGCACAGCTGAAAACTGTTGTCCTGATTAAAGAAGCAATAAAACTGGCCTTCTTTAGACTAGTTGAGTATCTGGAGCATCAGCATTTGTGGGTTCGATTACAGGCCCAAAATGGCCAGAAACAAATAACTTTCTTCAGAAACTCGTCAGTCTATTCTTGTTCTGAAAAATTAAGGCCATTCCATGCAAGAAATTGCCAACACACTGAAGATCTGGTACAACGCTGTGTACTACTCCCTTCACAGAACAGCACAAACTGTCTCTAACAAGATTAGAAAGAGGAGTGGGAGGCCCCGGTGCAGAACTGAGCAAGAGGACAAGTACATTAGAGTGTCTAGTTTGAGAAACAAACGCCTCACTAGTCCTCAACTGGTAGCTTCATTAAATAGTACCCGCAAAACACCAGTCTCATCGTCAACAGTGAAGAGGCGACTCCGGGTTGCTGGCCTTCTAGGCAGAGGTCCTCTGTCCAGTGTCTGTGTTCTTTTGCCCATCTTAATCGTTTCTTTTTATTGGCCAGTCTGAGATATGGCTTTTTCTTTGCAACTCTGTCTAGAAGGCCAGCATTCCTTAGTCGCCTCTTCTACACTGTATTTCTGATCAATTTGATGTTATTTTAATGGACAAAAAAAATTGCTATTCTTTCAAAAACAAGGACATTTCTAAGTGACCCCAAACTTTTGAACGGTAGTGTTTATATATCAGACACCCACAGCTTACGGTCGGAGGGCTGGTGTCCAACTATATATCAGACACCCACAGCTTACGGCCGGAGGGCTGGTGTCCAACTATATATCAGACACCCACAGCTTACGGCCGGAGGGCTGGTGTCCAACTATATATCAGACACCCACAGCTTACGGACGGAGGGCTGGTGTCCAACTATATATCAGACACCCACAGCTTACGGACAGAGGGCTGGTGTCCAACTATATATCAGACACCCACAGCTTATGGACGGAGGGCTGGTGTCCAACTATATATCAGACACCCACAGCTTACGCCGGAGGGCCAGTGTCCAACTATATATCAGACACCCACAGCTTACGGACAGAGGGCTGGTGTCCAACTATATATCAGACACCCACAGCTTATGGACGGAGGGCTGGTGTCCAACTATATATCAGACACCCACAGCTTACGGACAGAGGGCTGGTGTCCAACTATATATCAGACACCCACAGCTTACGGACGGAGGGCTGGTGTCCAACTATATATCAGACACCCACAGCTTACGGCCGGAGGGCTGGTGTCCAACTATATATCAGACACCCACAGCTTACAGACGGAGGGCTGGTGTCCAACTATATATCAGACACCCACAGCTTATGGACAGAGGGCTGGTGTCCAACTATATATCAGACACCCACAGCTTATGGCTGGAGGGGCAGTGTCCAACTATATATCAGACACCCACAGCTTATGGCTGGAGTGTTAGTGTTCAACTATATATCAGACACCCACAGCTTATGGCTGGAGTGTTAGTGTTCAACTATATATCAGACACCCACAGCTTATGGCTGGAGGGCCAGTGTCCAACTATATATCAGACACCCACAGCTTATGGCTGGAGGGTTAGTGTCCAACTATATATCAGACACCCACAGCTTATTGCCGGAGGGTTAGTGTTCAACTATATATCAGACACCCACAGCTTATGGCTGGAAGGCCAGTGTCCAACTATATATTAGAGACCCACAGCTTATGGCCGGAGGGTTAGTGTCCAACTATATATCAGACACCCACAGCTTATTGCCACAGGGTTAGTGTCCAACTATATATCAGACACCCACAGCTTATTGCCACAGGGTTAGTGTTCAACTATATATCAGACACCCACAGCTTATTGCCACAGGGTTTTAGTGTCCGACTCAGTCTCCCTCCATACCTCACACCTGCTGAGGCCCACAGCAAGGTCATACACCTCAATTACCCTCTACAGAGAGAGGGGGAGAAGGGGGAGAGAGAGAAGGATGGGTGGAGGGGCGGTAGAGAGAGCTAGGTGTGGAAGGAGGAAGAGAGAGAGAACATGGGGATAGAGCGATAGAGCGAGAGAGAGAGAGAGAGAAGGCGGTGAAGTCAGATTTCACGCTATCTTGAGCACTGGCTCGCACGCCCCAATGATTCCTGTCCTTTTATTTATGACGCCAAGTGTTTAGTACCCGCTCTCCTCTCACGTTCCTTCCCTCTTTCTCTCCCCGGTCCTTTCCTTCTCTTCCTCGCTGAGTGTATAGTCAGCCATGTCCGTTTACGCCTTCCCATCTATTCAATTTACAGCTCCCTGTGATCCACAACTCATCAATATAAAACAGCAGCTGTATATTAAAACCTCTTATAACAAAGAACTGCAGTCTTCAAGTGAACAGTAGAGCTCGTAAATGGAAGATTACAGAAATGGCTCTTATCTCATCTAGAAATGATGAGCGATTCATTTCTCAGTGGTAAGATAATGAACACCTGGCTTTACAGCTATTGATCCTAATAGAGACGATGAACCCTTTGCCCTCGTGGGAATTGGCCAATGTGGATGGGGCTAAATTGCAATGTTTCTTACAGAAGAAAGCATATGAATAACCTGGCAGCAGTTTGAGAGATAATGGGGAAATGATTCGACTCAAGGTTCACCCGACACGAGACGGAATCCAAACACCACGCTGTTGATTTGACGTGCATTTGACATGTACTGTACTTTTCGCCGCATTTGCTGATCACGAAATCCGAAAATACTCTGGGTACATTCAGTGACATCAAGGAATATCCTTGGAAAATGTTGTGTGGGTGCAACATAAGAGAAAACAACCACAAGGGTTGAGTGAGAGGTCTAACTGGAGTCTCCAAGTGGACACACACCTCTCCAAGCTGAGCACAGTCCCCTAAATAATTCCAATGCACTTTCATGACTCAAAGAAGTCTTCAACTATAAGGTGCGTTTTGAGCTCTCCTAGCTGTGCCCGTTGAGGAACTAGAGGAAGCACACTTGCAGTTGTTTTGTTTGGAACACAGCCCTGCATCCCTGCCAACACAGAATTGACACAATCCAAAAACGCTCCATTATAAACCGCAATCTGGGTCAGGCGGGCATAATTTGAAAGCGCGTTCTATTGCCAACCTGACTGCTAAATGATCAAATACGATCTTACAGTGTTAGGTTTTCACAAGGCAAGTCGGAGAAGCAGAACATCATTTTTGGTGCGCATAGAACGGAGTCAGGAGTGCGTTCATACGCGACAAACACGGGCTCATCCTGTTCAGAACAAGCCAGGGTAGAACGCCATGCCCACATTTGGACTCACAGGTGTTTGGCTTGTATGGCATCAAAGCGGCAGTTATTATTATTATAACACAGAGTCGACTCTTCATTTTCAGCATGTCCCTCACTCAGACAACAAAACCCCTGCAACAGTTGCTCAATTAGCGGGAGGGATGGGGGGGGGGGGGGGGGGGGGGGACTGCTCATCTCGCGCAGGGTGCTCAAGTTTATAACGGCTGTCAGTCAAAACTCATACGGAGCTGTGAAGCGGAGACCCTGAGCTCTGACGTGGAGTATAGTGTGTTACTGCACAACCACTGCCTTCCAATTTAGAGAGAGGGGGAGAGGCGAGGGAAGATAAGGGTGAGGGTCAAGGGGAGTAGAGTGAGAGGAAAGGGAAGATAAGGGTGAGGGTCAAGGGGAGTAGAGTGAGAGGGGAGGGAAGAGAAGGGTGAGGGTCAAGGGGAGTAGAGTGAGAGGGGAGGGAAGAGAAGGGTGAGGGTCAAGGGGAGTAGAGTGAGAGGGGAGGGAAGAGAAGGGTGAGGGTCAAGGGGAGTAGAGTGAGAGGGGAGGGAAGAGAAGGGTGAGGCTCAAGGGGAGTAGAGTGAGAGGGGAGGGAGTAGGGGATGAAAGAAGAGATGCAGACAGTCAGAGAGGGGGAGAGAGTGGGGGAGAGAGAGAGGGAGAAAGGGAGAGAGAGGGTCTCGAGGCCTGCTCCTTGATCCAAAGGAGTGGGATCAGGTTACGTTGTCTGAGAGGAGACAGACAAGCCTGAAGACACACACACACACTGAGAGCGAGAGAGGTCACAGTGCACCCGTTGCCCTCCACACACACATGCTTGTGAAAACAAACACACACACACACACACACCCAGACAGAGTTTCTCTCGTAAACACTCACCAGAGCTAAGCGCGCACACAAAATGCAGTGGTTATGCTGCAAGTAACACATCTCTCACTGACACACATACTTCTTCATTGTCAAAAACACACGACATTCCCTCCTACCTCCACACAACCACACCGTCACATACACACCTCAGTAACGACCTACGAGTCAAAATGCCGAATACTCCAACAAAAAACAAAGACTTCACAGACCATTCTAAAGAAAAACAGAATATAATAAAATACATATATGATAGAAAACGATATCACTAATATTCAGAGAACAAGTTCTACCTGACAGCTCAGCGTTGCCTGTCGTCTAGCAGCGTGTGTTCTCTCCGGCTACGGTAACCAGGCCGTTGTGTGTGTGGCAGTTATTTACAGTCAGAGTCGTGTTATCTCAGCCGTTACACAACTAAACCTAACTGGGGGTCAGAGTGCACTGGAGAACTGGGATAGACTGACACACTAACACAGAGAGACAAAGTCTGCATACCAAAGGGCACTCTATTCCCTACTTCATGCACTACTTTTGACCAGGGTCCAAAGTGTACCATATAAGGAATAGGTTACCATTTGGGATGCAGTCAATGTTCTACTATACAGTCACGTGAGGGATAGGGAGGAGAGAGGGAGAGGGAGGAGAGAGGGAGAGGGAGGAGAGAGGGAGGAGAGAGGGAGAGGGAGGAGAGAGGGAGAGGGAGGAGAGAGGGAGAGGGAGGAGAGAGGGAGAGGGAGAGGGAGGAGAGAGGGAGAGAGAGGAGAGAGGGAGAGGGAGGGGGAAAGGGAGGGGGAAGAAAAAGAGCACAATGTCCTTGTTGTACAATGTCCTTGTTGTGCAATGTCCTTGTTGTACAATGTCCTTGTTGTACAATGTCCTTGTTGTACAATGTCCTTGATGTACAATGTCCTTGTTGTACAATGTCCTTGATGTACAATGTCCTTGTTGTACAATGTCCTTGTTGTACAATGTCCTTGTTGTACAATGTCCTTGTTGTGCAATGTCCTTGTTGTACAATGTCCTTGTTGTACAATGTCCTTGTTGTACAATGTCCTTGATGTACAATGTCCTTGTTGTACAATGTCCTTGATGTACAATGTCCTTGTTGTACAATGTCCTTGTTGTACAATGTCCTTGTTGTACAATGTCCTTGTTGTACAATGTCCTTGTTGTACAATGTCCTTGTTGTACAATGTCCTTGATGTACAATGTCCTTGTTGTACAATGTCCTTGATGTACAATGTCCTTGTTGTACAATGTCCTTGATGTACAATGTCCTTGTTGTACAATGTCCTTGATGTACAATGTCCTTGTTGTACAATGTCCTTGTTGTACAATGTCCTTGTTGTACAATGTCCTTGTTGTACAATGTCCTTGTTCTATGTTGAAAGTCTCTTAAAATCCAATGTATTATTATCATTATCATTCTTCTTCTTCTTCTTCTTATCATTATTGTAATTATTATCATTATCATTATTATTATAATCATTCTCATTATTCTCATTATTATTCTCATTCTCATGATTATTATTAGGTGGCTAGAAAATGGAGGAGTAGATAGGAGAGTGTAAAGACAAGGAGATGAGGAAAGAACAGAAACACAAAGAACAGCAAAGCCTGACCATCAACCTGCAACATGACATGCCACATGCATGTTACACATCACAATAGGAACTATAATGCCCCTCCCCCACGACCCCAATCTGACCCCTGTCTCCTCTCCAATCACGGTAATCACAAGCATCAATCCTCCCCTCCCCTCGATGCCCCCTTCTCCTCTCCTCCCTCCATCTCTGGTAACGTAGTCAGGTTAATCCATTACTGTAAACAAATGGGCTGATCGATGAGAGCATCTCAGGGGTGACCTCAAGGTCACAGGGGTGACATGGAGGTCATGGGCAGAGGGGAGAGACCATCTGCGGCGCGCACACACATTCTGTTCTCCACAACCATGACCTGATCTACACCTATGATGAAGAACCCTGCACACACACACAAACAACGGGGAGGTCAAAGGTCAATGAGGCAATGTGTCATCTGGTGTGCGTGTGTGTATGTACAGTATGTATGTATGTATGTATGTATGTATGTGTGTAGGGTGCTTCATCATAGGTATAGAGTAGGTAATGGTTGTAGAGAGCAGGGTGGGTGAGTTACACTGGTCTAGGATGAGGGAGTCACTAGAGCAGTGTGATGACGCAACACAAGATCACTCTGGTGAGGCACAAACTGTGTGCAAAGTACAGGAGACATACAGTACCAGTCAAATGTTTGGACACCTACTCATTCAAGGGATTTTCTTAATTTTTTACTATTTTCTACATTGTGGAATAACCGCAAGGACATCAAAACTGCGAAATAACACATATGGAATCATGTAGTAACCAAAAAATTGTTAAACAAATCAAAATCTATTTCTCAAAGTAGCCACCCTTTGCCTTGATGACAGCTTTTCACAGTCTTGGCATTCTCTCAACCAGCTTCACCTGGTATGCTTTTCCAACAGTGTTGAAGGAGTTCCCACATATGCTGCTTTTCCTTCACTCTGCGGGCCAACTCATCCCAAACCTTCTCAATTGGGTTGAGGTCGGGTGATTGATAAATCACGACAGTGTCACCAGCAAAGCACCACCACACTACCAAACCTCCTCCTCCATGCTTCACGGTGGGAACCACACATGCCAGAGATCATCCGTTCACCTACTCTGCATCTCACAAAGACACAGTGGTTGGAACCAAAAATAAAAAAATGTGGACTTGTCAGACCAAAGGCCAGATTTCCTCTATTATAATGTCCATTGCTTGTGTCTCTTGGGCCAAACAAGTACAGTGCCTTGCAAAAGTGTTCACCCCCCGTGGCGTTTTTCCTATTGTGTTGCATTACAATCTGTAATTTAAATATATTTTTATTTGGATTTCATGTGATGGACATACACAAAACAGTCCAAATTGGTAAAGTGTCATTTTTAAGGCTGGTAACTCTAATGAACTTATCCTCTGCAGCAGAGGTAAACTCTGGGTCTTCCTTTCCTGTGGAGGTCCTCATGGGAGCCAGTTTCATCATAGCGCTTGATGGTTTTCTCGACTGCACTTGAAGAAACTTTCAAAGTTATTGAAATGTTCCTGATTGACTGACCATCATGTCTTAAAGTAATGATGGACTGTCGTTTCGCTTTGATTATTTGAGCTGTTCTTGCCCTAATATGAAATTGGTCTTTTACCAAATAGGGCTATCTTCTGTATACCACCCATACCTTGTCACAACACAACCGATTGGCTCAAACGCATTAAGAAGGAAAGAAATTCCACAAATGTACTTTTAACAAGGCTGGTTGAGAGAACCAGAAGCTGGTTGAGAGAATGCCAAGAGTGTGCAAAGCTGTTATCAAGGCAAAGGATGGCAACTTTGAAGAATCTAACATCTAAAATAGATTTGGATTTGTTTAACACTTTTTTTGGTTACTACATGATTCCATATGTGTTATTTCATAGTTTTGATGTCTTTCACTATTATTGTACAATGTAGAAAATAGTACAAATAAAGAGAAACCCTTGAATGAGTAGGTGTGTCCAAACTTTTTACTGGTACCGTACCTATCATTGCACTCACACACACTGACAAGAATGCCTGCACGGCACGCACACACGCACACGCACACGCACACACACACACACACACACACACACACACACACACACACACACACACACACACACACACACACACACACACGTAAACAAAAGAACTTTAACTGAAAAATGCTGGTTTGGGCTGGTCCAACCTGATGAGAAACAACAGTCATAAACAAAGGAAGGAGAGAAAAGAGGGAGAAAGAGAAAAGAGAATTACAGAGAGGAGTAAAAACACAGAGCATGGACTACAGATGGAGCAGTCAAGTGTGTGTGTGTGTGTGTTGTATAATACTTGTAGATTTTGTTAAGGGCAATCCCACTCAATTACGCTGAGACTCTAACGTTCCACCTCAAAAATGTTACCAAACAAAAAAAACATTGATTTCTAAGTTGAACAAACCATCCACCTCCATGTACAAGGATTATTTGTACAAATGTCCACAGAAAATTTGACAAAAACACCTTTAGTGGAAGAACTGTGCAGATGCTGTTTGGTAACAGAATTACGGTAAAATCTTCCATGTCACCATGTTTAAAAAAAAAAAACTCGTAAATATATACTTTGAATTAAGGTTCATATGTCAGCTATGACATGACAGCTTGAGTTAGAAACTATGTATTTTGGTTATTGAACAACATCTGCTACCGGACTTACATCTCTTAATTATGAATCTCAAAAAGTAGATATGTTCAGTACAGTACAACAGTACATTACAATGTACTCTACTCTGTGTTCTTTTGTACAGTACTGAACTCCATTCTACTGTACGGTACTCTAGAGTTGTACTCTAGAATGCTCTAGTTGTCTTTACCTTACAGTTCTGTACTCCACTGTACTATAGTGTTCTCTACTCCACTGTACTATACTGTTCTCTACTCCACTGTACTATACTGTTCTCAACTGTACTGTTCTCTACTCCACTGTACTATACTGTACTATACTGTTCTCTACTGTACTATACTGTTCTCTACTGTACTATACTGTTCTCTACTGTACTGTACTATACTGTTCTCAACTGTACTGTTCTCAACTGTACTATACTGTTCTCTACTCCACTGTACTGTACTGTTCTCTACTGTACTGTACTATACTGTTCTCTACTCCACTGTACTATACTGTTCTCTACTCCACTGTACTATACTGTTCTCTACTCCACTGTACTATACTGTTCTCTACTCCACTGTACTATACTGTTCTCTACTCCACTGTACTATACTGTTCTCTACTCCACTGTACTATACTGTTCTCAACTGTACTGTACTATACTGTTCTCTACTCCACTGTTCTCTACTGTTCTCTACTGTACTATACTGTTCTCTACTCCACTGTACTATACTGTTCTCTACTGTACTATGCTGTTCTCTACTGTACTATGCTGTTCTCTACTATACTATACTGTTCCCTACTGTACTATACTGTTCTTTAGTGTACTCTACTGGTCCCTACTGTACTATACTGTTCTCTACTCTACTGTTCCCTACTGTACTATACTGTTCCCTACTGTACTATACTGTTCTCTACTGTACTATACAGTTCTCTACTGTACTGTACTGTTCTCCACTGTACTATACTGTTCTCTACTGTTCCCTACTGTTCCCTTCTGTACTCTACTGTGCTATACTGTTCTCTGCTGTGCTCTACTGTTCCCTACTGTACTATACTGTTCCCTACTGTACTATACTGTTCCCTACTGTACTATACTGTTCCCTACTGTACTATACCGTTCTCTACTGTACTGTACTGTTCTCTATTGTACTGAACTGTTCTCTACTGTACTATACTGTTCTCTACTCCACCGACTATAGTGTTCTCTACTGTACTGTACTGTTCTCTACTCCACTGTACTATACTGTTTTCTACTGTACTATACTGTTCTCTACTCCACTGTACTATACTGTTTTCTACTGTACTATACTATTTTCTACTGTACTCTACTAAACTGTACTCTACTGTACAATACTGTTCTGTTCTCTACTGTACTATACTGTTCTCTACTGTACTGTACTATACTGTTCCCTACTGTACTATGCTGTTCTCTACTATACTATAATGTTCTCTACTGTACTATACTGTTCCCTACTGCATTATTCTGTTCTCTATTGTACTATACTGTTCTCTACTGTACTACACTGTTCTCTACTCCACTGTACTATAGTGTTCTCTACTGTACTACACTGTTCTCTACTCTACTATACTGTTCTCTACTGTTCTTTACTGTACTATACTGTTCTCTATTGTACTATACTGTTCTGTTCTCTACTGTACTATACTATTTTCTACTGTACTATATTGTTCTCTACTCTACTATACTGTTCTCTACTGTACTATACTGTTCTCTATTGTACTATACTGTTTTGTACTGTACTATACTGTTCTCTACTGTCCCCCACTGTACTATACTGTTCTCTACTGTGCTCTACTGTTCCCTACTGTACTATACCGTTCCCTACTGTACTATACCGTTCTCTACTGTACTGTACTATACTGTTTTCTACTGTGCTATACTGTTCCCTACTGCATTATACTGTTCTCCACTGTACTATACTGTTCTCTACTCCACTGTACTATACTGTTCTCTGCTGTACTGTACTAAACTGTTCTCTACTGTACTATACTGTTCTCTACTCCACTGTACTATACTGTTTTCTACTGTACTGTACTATACTGTTCTCTACTGTACTATGCTGTTCTCTACTGTACTATACTGTTCTCTACTATACTATACTGTTCCCTACTGTACTATGCTGTTCTCTACTGTACTATACTGTTCTCTACTATACTATACTGTTCCCTACTGTACTATACTGTTCTCTACTGTACTATACAGTTCTCTACTGTACTATACAGTTCTCTACTGTACTGTACTGTTCCCTACTGTACTATACTGTTCCCTACTGTACTCTACTGTACTATACAGTTCTCTACTGTACTGTACTGTTCTCCACTGTACTATACTGTTCTCTACTGTTCCCTACTGTTCTCTTCTGTACTCTACTGTGCTATACTGTTCTCTGCTGTGCTCTACTGTTCCCTACTGTACTGTACTGTTCCCTACTGTACTATACTGTTCCCTACTGTACTATACTGTTCTCTACTGTACTACACTGTTCTCTACTCCACTGTACTATAGTGTTCTCTACTGTACTACACTGTTCTCTACTCTACTATACTGTTCTCTACTGTTCTTTACTGTACTATACTGTTCTCTATTGTACTATACTGTTCTGTTCTCTACTGTACTATACTATTTTCTACTGTACTATATTGTTCTCTACTCTACTATACTGTTCTCTACTGTACTATACTGTTCTCTATTGTACTATATTGTTTTGTTCTCTACTGTACTATACTGTTCTCTACTGTACTATATTGTACTACACTGTTCCCTACTGTACTGTACTGTTCTCTACTGTACTGTACTATACTGTTCTCTACTGTCCCCCACTGTACTATACTGTGCTCTACTGTTCCCTACTGTACTATACCGTTCCCTACTGTACTATACCGTTCTCTACTGTACTGTACTATACTGTTTTCTACTGTGCTATACTGTTCCCTACTGCATTATACTGTTCTCCACTGTACTATACTGTTCTCTACTCCACTGTACTATACTGTTCTCTGCTGTACTGTACTAAACTGTTCTCTACTGTACTATACTGTTCTCTACTCCACTGTACTATACTGTTTTCTACTGTACTGTACTATACTGTTCTCTACTGTACTATGCTGTTCTCTACTGTACTATACTGTTCTCTACTATACTATACTGTTCCCTACTGTACTATACTGTTCTCTACTGTACTATACAGTTCTCTACTGTACTGTACTGTTCCCTACTGTACTATACTGTTCCCTACTGTACTATACTGTTCTCTACTGTACTATACAGTTCTCTACTGTACTGTACTGTTCCCTACTGTACTATACTGTTCCCTACTGTACTATACTGTTCTCTACTGTACTATACAGTTCTCTACTGTACTGTACTGTTCTCCACTGTACTATACTGTTCTCTACTGTTCCCTACTGTTCTCTTCTGTACTCTACTGTGCTATACTGTTCTCTGCTGTGCTCTACTGTTCCCTACTGTACTATACTGTTCCCTACTGTACTATACCGTTCTCTACTGTACTGTACTATACTTTTCTCTACTGTACTATACTGTTCTCTACTGTACAATACTGTTCTGTTCTCTACTGTGATAAACTGTTCTCTACTCCACTGTACTATACTGTTCTCTACTCCAAGGTACTATACTGTTCTCTACTGTGCTATACTGGTCTCTGCTGTGCTCTACTGTTCCCTACTGTACTATACTGTTCCCTACTGTACTATACTGTTCCCTACTGTACTATACCGTTCTCTACTGTACTGTACTGTTCTCTATTGTACTATACTGTTCTCTACTGTACTATACTGTTCTCTACTCCACTGTACTATACTGTTTTCTACTGTACTATACTATTTTCTACTGTACTCTACTAAACTGTACTCTACTGTACAATACTGTTCTGTTCTCTACTGTACTATACTGTTCTCTACTGTACTGTACTATACTGTTCCCTACTGTACTATGCTGTTCTCTACTATACTATAATGTTCTCTACTGTACTATACTGTTCCCTACTGCATTATTCTGTTCTCTATTGTACTATACTGTTCTCTACTGTACTACACTGTTCTCTACTCCACTGTACTATAGTGTTCTCTACTGTACTACACTGTTCTCTACTCTACTATACTGTTCTCTACTGTTCTTTACTGTACTATACTGTTCTCTATTGTACTATACTGTTCTGTTCTCTACTGTACTATACTATTTTCTACTGTACTATATTGTTCTCTACTCTACTATACTGTTCTCTACTGTACTATACTGTTCTCTATTGTACTATATTGTTTTGTTCTCTACTGTACTATATTGTACTACACTGTTCTCTACTGTACTATACTGTTCTCTACTGTACTGTTCTCTACTGTACTGTACTATACTGTTCTCTACTGTCCCCCACTGTACTATACTGTTCTCTACTGTGCTCTACTGTTCCCTACTGTACTATACCGTTCCCTACTGTACTATACCGTTCTCTACTGTACTGTACTATACTGTTCTCTACTCCACTGTACTATACTGTTCTCTGCTGTACTGTACTAAACTGTTCTCTACTGTACAATACTGTTCTCTACTCCACTGTACTATACTGTTTTCTACTGTACTGTACTATACTGTTCTCTACTGTACTATACTGTTCTCTATTGTACTATACTGTTTTGTTCTCTACTGCACTACACTGTTCTCTATTGTACTATACTGTTTTGTTCTCTACTCTACTATACTGTTCTCTACTGTACTATACTGCTCTCTACTGTACTATATTGTTCTCTACTGTACTATATTGTTCTCTACTATACTATACTGTTCTCTATTGTACTATACTGTTCTGTTCTCTACTCCACTATACTATACTGTTCTCTACTGTACTACACTGTTCTCTACTGTACTATATTGTTCTCTACTCTACTATACTGTTCTCTACTCCACTGTACTATACTGTTTTCTACTCTACTGTACTATACTGTTCTCTACTGTACTATACTGTTCTCTATTGTACTATACTGTTTTGTTCTCTACTGTACTACACTGTACTATACTGCTCTCTACTGTACTATATTGTTCCCTACTGTACTATATTGTTCTCTACTGTACTACACTGTTCTGTTCTCTACTGTACTACACTGTTCTCTACTGTACTATATTGTTCTCTACTCTACTATACTGTTCTCTACTGTACTATACTGTTCTCTATTGTACTATACTGTTTTGTTCTCTACTGTACTATACTGTTCTCTACTGTACTATACTGTTCTCTACTGTACTATACTGCTCTCTACTGTACTATACTGTTCTCTATTGTACTATACTGTTTTGTTCTCTACTGTACTATACTGCTCTCTACTGTACTATATTGTTCTCTACTATACTATGCTGTTCTCTACTGTTCTCTATTGTACTATACTGTTCTGTTCTCTACTCCACTATACTATACTGTTTTCTACTGTACTGTACTATACTGTTCTCTACTGTACTATACTGCTCTCTACTGTACTATACTGCTCTCTACTGTACTATACTGTTCTCTACTGTCCAAACTTGTGAACCATTGACGTCTATGATTGGTTCCGAGTTGGTCCGTCCAGGGCGGTATGACCAAATTTCGACTACTTTTCAATGTCCTCGGACGTCCGGTGTCAGCCGGTGCTCAGCGGGTGAGGATGTTTGTCAGTCGGTGCTCAGCGGGTGAGGATGTTTGTCAGTCGGTGCTCAGCGGGTGAGGATGTTTGTCAGTCGGTGCTCAGCGGGTGAGGATGTTTGTCAGTCGGTGCTCAGAGGGTGAGGGTGTTTGTCAGTTGGTGCTCAGCGGGTGAGGATGTTTGTCAGTCGGTGCTCAGCGGGTGAGGATGTTTGTCAGTCGGTGCTCAGAGGGTGAGGGTGTTTGTCAGTTGGTGCTCAGCGGGTGAGGATGTTTGTCAGTCGGTGCTCAGAGGGTGAGGGTGTTTGTCAGCCGGTGCTCAGCGGGTGAGGATGTTTGTCAGCCGGTGAGGATGTTTGTCAGTCGGTGCTCAGCGGGTGAGGATGTTTGTCAGTCGGTGCTCAGCGGGTGAGGATGTTTGTCAGTCGGTGCTCAGCGGGTGAGGATGTTTGTCAGTCGGTGCTCAGAGGGTGAGGGTGTTTGTCAGCCGGTGCTCAGCGGGTGAGGATGTTTGTCAGCCGGTGAGGATGTTTGTCAGTCGGTGCTCAGCGGGTGAGGATGTTTGTCAGTCGGTGCTCAGCGGGTGAGGATGTTTGTCAGTCGGTGCTCAGCGGGTGAGGATGTTTGTCAGTCGGTGCTCAGCGGGTGAGGATGTTTGTCAGTCGGTGCTCAGCGGGTGAGGATGTTTGTCAGTCGGTGCTCAGCGGGTGAGAGTGTTTGTCAGTCGGTGCTCAGCGGGTGAGGATGTTTGTCAGTCGGTGCTCAGAGGGTGAGGGTGTTTGTCAGCCGGTGCTCAGAGGGTGAGGGTGTTTGTCAGTCGGTGCTCAGCGGGTGAGGATGTTTGTCAGTCGGTGCTCAGCGGGTGAGGATGTTTGTCAGTCGGTGTTCAGAGGGTGAGGGTGTTTGTCAGTCGGTGCTCAGCGGGTGAGGATGTTTGTCAGTCGGTGCTCAGAGGGTGAGGGTGTTTGTCAGCCGGTGCTCAGCGGGTGAGGATGTTTGTCAGCCGGTGAGGATGTTTGTCAGTCGGTGCTCAGCGGGTGAGGATGTTTGTCAGTCGGTGCTCAGCGGGTGAGGATGTTTGTCAGTCGGTGCTCAGCGGGTGAGGATGTATGTCAGCCGGTGCTCAGCGGGTGAGGATGTATGTCAGCCGGTGCTCAGCGGGTGAGGATGTATGTCAGCCGGTGCTCAGCGGGTGAGGATGTATGTCAGCCGGTGCTCAGCGTGTGAGGATGTTTGTCAGCCGGTGCTCAGCAGGTGAGGATGTTTGTCAGTCTGTCCAGACGGTTTTCACAGTCTTGCTTTTACCACCAGACGACAGAAAGAGAAAGAAACCCGTTATGAGATGAACATGACAGTATGCCAGTGGAAGGGAGGACAGTAGCAGGTGACCCAACTGTGGTTTGTGGCTACTATGATTTGCCATTGTAGCCTATTCAATGGCAATAATTCCGTTACCGATATTTATCACTTTATGGGGGAGTTCAGTGTTATGTGTAAGCTAGTAAGTGTTTGTGTATTCATAAAAAGAACAAGCCGATACAAATCAAAAGCAACCAACCGTACAAAAACAGAAGAGAGAGATCCACAAATGAACAATTACAGACTAGGCAAAATACCGTTTCAGTCATGTCAATAAAACCAGTAAAAATATATGTATATAAAGATACAAAAATATATTATATACCCCCACACACACATACACTGACCGCAGACTAGTGCCCGGAACAACCCCAAACACCCACCTATACCAGCAGCTACAAACAGTCTCACCTGGCGCTCTCTCTCTCTAAAGATACAAAAATATATTATATACCCCCACACACACATACACTGACCGCAGACTAGTGCCCGGAACAACCCCAAACACCCACCTATACCAGCAGCTACAAACAGTCTCACCTGGCGCTCTCTCTCTCTAAAGATACAAAAATATATTATATGTTAGCTCTTAATGCCATGAACTCTTTATGAGTTTGCCATGGTTACATTCCTCAGGTTTACCTTGGTTCTATTAGTAGATCATGTGTAATGGTACGTCACTTCCAAATGAATTTAACCAAAAAAGATAGTGTTGGACAGGGGTTGGTGAAGGGCGGCCCACAAAAACGGTCAGCCAGTGATTTATTTTGGCACTCAAAAAATATATATATATATTTTGGAGGGGCACCACATTTAACATGCTCCTAGGGACTTCACATGTTGGTGTTCATTGGTTATTTTATTTACATGGACATTATTATTCTCCCCCCCTCCCTCTCTCTCCCCCCCATCTCTCTCTCTCTCTGTGTCTCTCTCCCCCCCATCTCTCTCTCTCTCTCTGTCTCTCTCCCCCCCATCTCTCTCTCTCTCTCTGTGTCTCTCTCCCCCCCATCTCTCTCTCTCTCTCTGTGTCTCTCTCCCCCCCATCTCTCTCTCTCTCTCTCTCTGTGTCTCTCTCCCCCCCATCTCTCTCTCTCTCTCTGTGTCTCTCTCTCCCCCCATCTCTCTCTCTCCCCCATCTCTCTCTCTCTCTCTCTGTGTGTTTCTCTCTCGCTCTCTCTCTCTCCGTATCTCTCCTCTCTATCCCTGTCTCTCTCTGTATCTCCCCCCCCTCTCTCTCCCTCTCTGTCTTTCTTGCTCTCTCTCTCTCCCTCCATCTCTCTCTCTCCCTCAAACACTCCCCATTTCGTTCCATTGACCTCTTTTATCAACTCCCCCCACACACATTATGTAACAGACACTAAAACGTACACTCTGTTGCACAGTTAACCTTTAACAGAGAGACATAAAATCGCTCCCAGGAGCACACCAACACGCACGCTCAACCCGTCACACCCTCGGGGGAACAGATGCCAAGAAAGCTGTACCACACAAACACACACGTACATATACAAATACACACTCACACACACTGTATGTTGTAAGGAGGGAGAGCTCCCATATTAGTTGGAGAGCGAGGGAGTGAGTAAAGGGGTGTAGGTAATAAGTGATGTGTGTGTACAGAGATGTCCCTACCGTGACTTGGTGATGTGTAGTGTGTGTGTACAGAGATGTCCCTACCGTGACTTGGTGATGTGTAGTGTGTGTGTACAGAGATGTCCCTACCGTGACTTGGTGATGTGTAGAGTGTGTGTACAGGGATGTCCCTACCATGACTTGGTGATGTGTAGAGTGTGTGTGTGTACAGAGATGTCCCTACCATGACTTGGTGATGTGTAGAGTGTGTGTGTGTACAGAGATGTCCCTACCATGACTTGGTGATGTGTAGAGTGTGTGTACAGGGATGTCCCTACCATGACTTGGTGATGTGTAGAGTGTGTGTGTGTACAGAGATGTCCCTACCATGACTTGGTGATGTGTAGAGTGTGTGTGTGTGTACAGAGATGTCCCTACCGTGACTTGGTGATGTGTAGAGTGTATGTGTGTGTACAGAGATGTCCCTACCGTGACTTGGTGATGTGTAGAGTGTGTGTGTGTGTGTACAGAGATGTCCCTACCGTGACTTGGTGATGTGTAGAGTGTGTGTGTGTGTACAGAGATGTCCCTACCGTGACTTGGTGATGTGTAGAGTCTGTGTGTGTGTGTGTGTACAGAGATGTCCCTACCGTGACTTGGTGATGTGTAGAGAGTGTGTGTGTGTACAGAGATGTCCCTACCGTGACTTGGTGATGTGTAGAGTGTGTGTGTACAGAGATGTCCCTACCGTGACTTGGTGATGTGTAGAGTGTGTGTGTGTGTGTGTACAGAGATGTCCCTACCGTGACTTGTTGATGTGTAGAGTCTGTGTGTGTGTATGTACAGAGATGTCCCTACCGTGACTTGGTGATGTGTAGAGTGTGTGTGTACACAGATGTCCCTACCATGACTTGGTGATGTGTAGAGTGTGTGTGTACAGAGATGTCCCTACCGTGACTTGGTGATGTGTAGTGTGTGTGTACAGAGATGTCCCTACCGTGACTTGGTGATGTGTAGTGTGTGTGTACAGAGATGTCCCTACCGTGACTTGGTGATGTGTAGTGTGTGTGTACAGAGATGTCCCTACCGTGACTTGGTGATGTGTAGAGTGTGTGTGTGTGTGTACAGAGATGTCCCTACCGTGACTTGATGATGTGTAGAGTGTGTGTGTACAGAGATGTCCCTACCGTGACTTGGTGATGTGTAATGTGTGTGTACAGAGATGTCCCTACCTTGACTTGGTGATGTGTAGAGTGTGTGTGTACAGAGATGTCCCTACCGTGACTTGGTGATGTGTAGAGTGTGTGTGTACAGAGATGTCCCTACCGTGACTTGGTGATGTGTAGAGTGTATATGTACAGAGATGTCCCTACCGTGACTTGGTGGTGTGTAGTGTGTGTGTACAGAGATGTCCCTACCGTGACTTGGTGATGTGTAGAGTGTGTGTGTGTGTGTGTACAGAGATGTCCCTACCGTGACTTGGTGATGTGTAGAGTGTGTGTGTGTGTACAGAGATGTCCCTACCATGACTTGGTGATGTGTCGAGTGTGTGTGTGTACAGAGATGTCCCTACCGTGACTTGGTGATGTGTAGTGTGTGTGTACAGAGATGTCCCTACCATGACTTGGTGATGTGTAGAGTGTGTGTGTTACAGAGATGTCCCTACCGTGACTTGGTGATGTGTAGAGTGTGTGTGTACAGAGATGTCCCTACCGTGACTTGGTGATGTGTAGAGTGTGTGTGTGTATGTGTACAGAGATGTCCCTACCTTGACTTGGTGATGTGTAGAGTGTGTGTGTACAGAGATGTCCCTACCATGACTTGGTGATGTGTAGAGTGTGTGTGTACAGAGATGTCCCTACCGAGACTTGGTGATGTGTAGAGTGTGTGTACAGAGATGTCCCTACCGTGACTTGGTGATGTGTAGAGTGTGTGTGTGTGTGTACAGAGATGTCCTTACCATGAATTGGTGATGTGTAGTGTGTGTGTGTGTGTGTACAGAGATGTCCCTACCGTGACTTGCTGGAGCGACTGGAACCCATTTACTTAACTAAACAAACCCCAGTCTCTCTCTATCTAAGAAATCATGTGTCTTCTTCTTGAGTAGGTCTTTGTTTCTATGTCTCTCTTAAGTCTCTCTTTGTTTCTCAGTTCTCTCTCTCTCCCTCACACTCGTTCTCTATCTGGTCTCTTTCTGTCTGTCTGCTTCTCTCGCTCATCTAGACAAACCTGAGCAAACAAGGAAGTCCGTCCCATCATGTGGATTTGGCTTTCCTCCAATCCAGTATCCTTGTCTCTCCTCTCTCAGCCCTAACCCCCCAGCCTATAGCCTTGTCCCTATCCTCAACCTCAGCCCCAGCCTCAACCCCAGCCTCAGCCCCAGCCTCAACCCAGGCGCCAGCCAGTAAGCCAGACACCCCTAACCCACACCCTGCCGTCTCTCTCTCTCTCTGTTTGTCTATTCCTCCTCCTCCTGTTGCTAAAGCACACCGCCAGGCAGCTCACCCCTCCCCCTCTCGTTCACTCTAGCTCTCTCTCCCTTTCTTCTCCAGGCAGCACACTCAATCACCTCCCCTCCCCCCTCCCCTCTCTCCCCACCCCTCACCATCACCGCCTTCATTCCAATGAATGCACAATCCACCCTTCAGCCATGGGGGACTGGCCCGAGGGTTGGCACACACACACACAAACACACACTCTCACACCCATCTGTGTGTGCACATCTGCAGAGGGAACAGAAGACCATCAGAGCAAAGAGAGAACGCACACACACACACACACACACACACAGACACACACACACACACACAGACACACACACACACACACACTAGCTACAAGGACATTCTCACCAGAGGCCAGTGTCACCTTCACCACATATCCTAATAGTATGGGCACGATTAGAAATACACACAAATACTACACATTTAGCCTAGAATATATAGAAATATATATCACCCACAGTTATATATATATATGTAAAACTATAAATACAAACCCCAACAGGAATATCTATGTAAATCTAGGTATAGGAGTATCGTAGTGTGTGCACAGATTCAACTGTATGAATAGATTAGTGTGTCTGTCTCCCGTGGATGTTTCCTTATAGAGCAACAGTGACGCCACGTTAGACAGCACAGGAGACCTGGTGCACACAGCTCTATTCTACAAGTAGCACAGCAGTCGACCCGGCGTGAACCACTGCGCCCGAGTCACTACCGACAGGGAGAAAGGGAAAAAATGGAAGGAGCGAGGGAGGAGAGTGAGGGATGCACTTCCGGGTGCTAATGAATGAATGAAGCAAGCGATTCCAAAGTGATGGAGAAAGAGAGAGAGGAGAATGGAGGGCAGGAAATTCCCTAAAGGAGAGGAGGAGAGAAAGGGAGGCAAATTGAATAGTGACACTGGGGAGATGGGTTCAGTGATTTGGGCTCTGCTAGTTGTGTGTGTGTATCAGTGGGGTAGAGTAGGTACCAGTTTAGAGCTGATTAGGTGTGTGTATCAGTAAGGTAGAGTAGGTACCAGTTTACAGCTGAGCTGATGAGGTGTGTGTATCAGTGGGGTAGAGTAGGTACCAGTTTACAGCTGAGCTGATGAGGTGTGTGTATCAGTAAGGTAGAGTAGGTACCAGTTTACAGCTGAGCTGATGAGGTGTGTGTATCAGTGGGGTAGAGTAGGTACCAGTTTACAGCTGAGCTGATGAGGTGTGTGTATCAGTGGGGTAGAGTAGGTACCAGTTTACAGCTGAGCTGATGAGGTGTGTGTATCAGTGGGGTAGAGTAGGTACCAGTTTAGAGCTGAGCTGATTAGGTGTGTGTATCAGTAAGGTAGAGTAGGTACCAATTTACAGCTGAGCTGATGAGGTGTGTGTATCAGTGGGGTAGAATAGATACCAGTTTACAGCTGAGCTGATGAGGTGTGTGTATCAGTGGGGTAGAGTATATACCAGTTTACAGCTGAGCTGATGAGGTGTGTGTATCAGTGGGGTAGAGTAGGTACCAGTTTACAGCTGAGCTGATGAGGTGTGTGTATCAGTGGGGTAGAGTAGGTACCAGTTTACAGCTGAGCTGATGAGGTGTGTGTATCAGTGGGGTAGAGTAGGTACCAGTTTAGAGCTGAGCTGATTAGGTGTGTGTATCAGTAAGGTAGAGTAGGTACCAATTTACAGCTGAGCTGATGAGGTGTGTGTATCAGTGGGGTAGAATAGATACCAGTTTACAGCTGAGCTGATGAGGTGTGTGTATCAGTGGGGTAGAGTATATACCAGTTTACAGCTGAGCTGGTGAGGTGTGTGTATCAGTAAGGTAGAGTAGGTACCAGTTTACAGCTGAGCTGATGAGGTGTGTGTATCAGTGGGGTAGAGTAGGTACCAGTTTACAGCTACGCTGATGAGGTGTGTGTATCAGTGGGGTAGAGTAGGTACCAGTTTACAGCTGAGCTGATGAGGTGTGTGTATCGGTGGGGTAGAGTAGGTACCAGTTTACAGCTGAGCTGATGAGGTGTGTGTATCAGTGTGGTAGAGTAGAAACCAGTTTACAGCTGAGCTGATGAGGTGTGTGTATCAGTGGGGTAGAGTAGGTACCAGTTTACAGCTGAGCTGATGAGGTGTGTGTATCAGTGGGGTAGAGTAGGTACCAGTTTACAGCTGAGCTGATGAGGTGTGTGTATCAGTGGGGTAGAGTAGGTACCAGTTTACAGCTGAGCTGATGAGGTGTGTGTATCAGTGGGGTAGAGTAGGTACCAGTTTACAGCTGAGCTGATGAGGTGTGTGTATCAGGAGCGGTTCTATTCTCTAGGAATTTCGATTGGCTTAAAGTACAGGGTCGGGAACTTAATGAGCACTGGGAACACTACACACACACACACACACACACACACACACACACACACACACACACACACACACACACACACACACACACACACACACACACACACACACACACACACACACACACACACACACACACACACACACACACACACACACACACACACACACACCATTGAATTGAGACGGACATTGCTGATGCAGGAAATCCTGTCAAAGACTCACACACATGCACACACAACAATAGCATGCTGATCACTTGAGCTCACATTGATAGCGCCTCCCTACATTCGCCTGCTATCAGTAACCCCCCCCCCCACACACACACACTGACCGCAGACTAGTGCCAGGAACAACCCCAAACACCCACCTATACCAGCAGCTACAAACTGTCTCACTACTAGCCCTGGTGTTCTCTCTCTTTCTCTCTCTAAAGACACAAACATATATTATATACCCCCATACACACACTCTGACCGCAGACTAGTGCCCGGAACAACCCCAAACACCCACCTATACCAGCTACAAACAGTCTCACTACGAGTCCTGGCGTTCTCTATCTCTCTCAATTCAATTTGCTTTATTGGCATGACGTAACAATGTACATATTGCCATTAGCTTACTTTGGAGATTTACATTATTAACATAGTTCAAATAATAACAATCAATATTGTCAATGGGACAAGAGTAACAACAATAATCAGGGGTCAAAATCATCTCTCTCTCTCTCGGTCTCCCTCTGTCTCTCTCTCTCTCAGTATGTATAGGGACAGGGATGTACTCCTTAATGCTTAGCCAGCAACTCCCATAGCATGGATCCATATGTACAACCACATCAGCTAGGAGAGAAAGAGAGGGAGAGAGGGAGTGAGAGAGAAAGCAAGCGAGCGAGAGAGAGAGAGAGAGAGAGAGAGAGAGAGAGAGAAAAGAGAGAAAGAGAGTAGTCTTTTGTGCAAGGCTGGCATTTAAATCACAGAGGAACCTCCACTGAGTGCACGAGAAAGAAAGACCAGGAGAGAGAGAACGAGAAAGACAGAGAAGCGGAGACGGAGGGAGAGAAAGAGAAGGAAGAATAAACTACTTTTGTGTTTCCAACACCAGCGGGTAGAAGTCAGTGACAGCCAGCAACATAAACACACTACCACCCAGCTGACGTACAATCTCTCTGTGTATGTCTAATTCAAACACACACACACACACACACACACACACACACACACACACACACACACACACACACACACACACACACACACACACACACACACACACACACACACACACACACACACACACACACACACACACACACACAGTCCCTCTCTCCCCTGCACAGCAACTTTCTCCTGCTAGCTTGCTTTTGTCTACCCTTGGTGCTAGCTGCGAGCTAGCTAAAAAAAACTCTAGAATTTGTTCAAATGATAGCAGTGTATGTGTGAGTGTGTGTGTAAAATGAGAAAGCTCTTACCTTGGTTAGGACTTAGGCTGCGGCACTGATTAGGTAGTAGTAATATCCAGATTGTTGTGTTGTGTTAGCTAGCTAGGGCAGAGCAGCGGCTGCAGCCTTAGCTTTGTTTTCCCTTCTGTTCTCTTTAAACCAGACGGACAGACGGGGGCCAGGAACCAGGTCCCCCCCACACACACACTGAGCGACGAACCGATGCACACAACAACAAATTAAACACACACAACCAGCCCACCAACCCGACACTGGTGTCAGAAGCATGCAGAGTAAAAAAAAAAAATATAGAAGACAAATGATACATAAATAGAATTGTGTTTTTGTCTCTCTCTCTCTTCCAGAAAAAAAGTGTGTGCTTCTCGCTTTGGATCTCCTCTTTCCGTTCTCTCCCTCTTTCACTCACCCTCTCTCTCTCTCCCACACACACACACACACACACGCACTCGTTTTCTGTCTCGCTTTTTTTCCACTCAGTAGTCAAACAAAGAAAGGAACGGAACAGAGCATACACACACACCACAGATCCTAGAGCCCAACCCCCCAGCCTGCCTCTCTCTCGTCCCCCCTGAACAGCCCCTCCCCCTCTTCTCTGATCACCCTCCTCCTCCTCTCCTCTCTCAGCCAGGCTCTGGCCTCGTTTTCATTTCATTCGCCCGTTCCCCATCTCCCTCCCTCTCTTTATCTGTGTGTCAAACAGATGGGATTGGAGAGAGGAAGGAGAGAGGAAGGAGCGAGGAAGGAGCCTCTTCGCTCACTCACCCTCTCACTCTCTTTCCTACCCTCTCTCTCTCTCTCTCTCTCAATTTCAATTCAATTCAATTCAGAGGGTTTTATTGGCATGGGAAACATATATTTACATTGCCAAAGCAAGTGAAATAGATAATAAACCAAAGTGAGAAAAAAAGAACCCAATCAGAAATGAACAAAAGTTCCAGATGAATAGAGACATTTCCAATGTCATATAATGTCTATATACAGTGTTGTGACAATGTGCAAATAGTTAAAGTACAAAAGGGAAAATAAATAACCATAAATATGGGTTGTATTTACAAGGGTGTTTGTTCCGGGCAACAGGTCACAGGTCACGTCACCTCTCTCTATTCGGTGTTGTATTAATGGGTGTTTAAGATGATACTATTTAACACTGGTTTACCTCAACTGAGCCATTCTCCTGAGAAAGAGAAGACACAGATAACCCTGGACTGCGCTTATAAAACAAATAGGGTGTTGCAACATATGGATGCAGTATGTTACCAACAACGATGAGACAGTCTACCCAGGGAGGAGGTGAGAGACCCCGGTGGAGCCGTGCCAGGAAAATGACCTCTCTCTCAACATCAACACAACGGAGGAGCTGATGGTGGACGACAGGAGACAGGGTCGCAGTGGAGAGGGTCAAAAGCTTCGAGTTCCTCGGCCTGCACGTCACTGGCCTCTTCACACAGACAGCGTGGTGAAGAAGGAGAATCAGCACCTCTTTAAACCTCAGGAGGCGGGAGAAATTTCGCGTGGCCCCATGAGATCCCTCACAAACTACAGACGCATCATTGAGAGCACCCCGTCGCCTGGTACAGCTACTGCACCTCGCGCAACTGCGGGGCTCTCCAGAAGGTGGTGGGGTCAGTCCAACGCATCACCGGGGGCACATTGCCTGCCCTCCAGGACACCTTCAGCACCCGTTGTCACAGGAAGGCCAAGAAGATCATCAAGGACCTCCCGAGTCACAGCATGTTCACCCCGCTATCATCCAGAAGGCGAGGTCAGTACAGGTGCATCAAAGACTGAAAAAAAGCTTCTACCTCCAGGCCATCAGAGTAGTAGTAGTCACCACTAGCCGGCCTCACCCAGTACCCTGCCCTGAACTCAGTAACTATTACTAGCCGGCTACCAACCGGTATTCAACCCTGGACTTTACATTTTTTTTTATAACCTTTATTTAACTAGGCAAGTCAGTTAAGAACAAATTCTTATTTTCATTGACAGATCTGTCGTTCAGCCTAGGCAGATCTGTCCCTCAGCCTAGGCAGAACGACAGATCTGTGCCTTGTCAGCCAGCTCGGGGGTTTGAACCTGGAACGGTTCCGGTTGCTAGTCCAACGCTCTAACCACTAGGCTACCCTGCCGCCCCAGCCACCTTAGAGACAGCTGCCCTATGTACATAGTCATTGAACACTGGTCACTTTAATAACGTTGACCAACTGTTTCATCCACTTTGTATGTATATACTGTATTCTAATCAAGTCTCATCCTATATAACTACTGCAGTACACACCTTTTCTATTCATTTACTGTCCATACTGTCTTTACACACCATTATATACAGTTGAAGTTGGAAGTTTGGAAACACCTACTCATTCAAGGGTTTATCTTCATTTTTCAAAACTATGAAATAACACATGGAATCATGTAGTAAGCAAGTGCCTTGATGACAGCTTTGCACACTCTTGGCATTCTCTCAACCAGCTTCATGAGGTAGTCACCTGGAATGCATTTCAATTAAAAGTTCATTTGTGGAATTTCTTTCCTTCATAATGTGTTTGAGCCAATCAGTTGTGTTATGACATGGTAGGGGTGGTATACAGAAGATTTGGTAAAAGACCAAGTCCATATTATGGCAAGAAAAGCTCAAATAATCAAAGAAAAACGACAGTCCATCATTACTTTAAGACATGAAGGTCAGTCAATAGGGAACATTTCAAGAACTTTGAATATCTCTTCAAGTGCAGTCACAAAAACCATCAAGCGCTGTGATGAAACAGGCTCTCATGAGGACGGCAACAGGAAAGGAAGACCCAGAGTTACATCTGCTGCAGAGGATAAGTTAACTAGAGTTAACTGCACCTCAGATTGCAGCCCAAAATAAATGCTTCACAGAGTTTAAGTAACAGACACATCTCAACATCAACTGTTCAGAGGAGACTGCATGAATCAGGGCTTCATGGTGGAATTGCTGCAAAGAAACCACTACTAAAGGACACCAGTAAAAAGAAGAGACTTGTTCGGACCAAGAAACACAAGCAATGGACATTAGACTGTTGGAAATCTGTCCTGAGGTCTGATGAGTCCAAATTTGAGAATTTTGGTTCTAACCGCCGTTTCTTAATTCCTACCTTTACATTTTTGGGATTTGCGTGTTTTGTTTTGTATTGTTATGTATTACTGCACTGTTGGAGCTAGAAACATAAGCATTTCGCTGCAGCTGTGATAACATCTGGAAAATATGTGTACACGGCCAATACATATAGATATTATATCATCCACAATAAGAGAAGGTGTAGAAACACTTGTGAGTGTACAAGCTGTATAGTATAACAGTACTTGTGAGTGTACAAACTGTATAGTATAACAGTACTTGTGAGTGTACCAGCTGTATATTATAACAGTACTTGTGAGTGTACAAACTGTATAGTATAACAGTACTTGTGAGTGTACCAGCTGTATATTATAACAGTACTTGTGAGTGTACAAACTGTATAGTATAACAGTACTTGTGAGTGTACAAACTGTATAGTATAACAGTACTTGTGAGTGTACAAACTGTATAGTATAACAGTACTTGTGAGTGTACAAACTGTATAGTATAACAGTACTTGTGAGTGTACCAGCTGTATAGTATAACAGTACTTGTGAGTGTACCAGCTGTATAGTATAACAGTACTTGTGAGTGTACAAACTGTATAGTATAACAGTACTTGTGAGTGTACCAGCTGTATAGTATAACAGTACTTGTGAGTGTACCAGCTGTATAGTATAACAGTATTTGTGAGTGTACCAGCTGTATAGTATAACAGTATTTGTGAGTGTACCAGCTGTATAGTATAACAGTATTGTGAGTGTACCAGCTGTATAGTATAACAGTACTTGTGAGTGTACCAGCTGTATAGTATAACAGTACTTGTGAGTGTACAAACTGTATAGTATAACAGTACTTGTGAGTGTACAAACTGTATAGTATAACAGTACTTCTTAGTGTACAAACTGTATAGTATAACAGTATTTGTGAGTGTACCAGCTGTATAGTATAACAGTACTTGTGAGTGTACAAACTGTATAGTATAACAGTACTTGTGAGTGTACAAACTGTATAGTATAACAGTACTTGTGAGTGTACCAGCTGTATAGTATAACAGTACTTGTGAGTGTACCAGCTGTATAGTATAACAGTACTTGTGAGTGTACAAACTGTATAGTATAACAGTACTTGTGAGTGTACCAGCTGTATAGTATAACAGTACTTGTGAGTGTACCAGCTGTATAGTATAACAGTACTTGTGAGTGTACAAACTGTATAGTATAACAGTACTTGTGAGTGTACCAGCTGTATAGTATAACAGTACTTGTGAGTGTACCAGCTGTATAGTATAACAGTACTTGTGAGTGTACCAGCTGTATAGTATAACAGTATTTGTGAGTGTACCAGCTGTATAGTATAACAGTATTTGTGAGTGTACCAGCTGTATAGTATAACAGTATTTGTGAGTGTACCAGCTGTATAGTATAACAGTATTTGTGAGTGTACCAGCTGTATAGTATAACAGTATTTGTGAGTGTACCAGCTGTATAGTATAACAGTATTTGTGAGTGTACCAGCTGTATAGTATAACAGTACTTGTGAGTGTACCAGCTGTATAGTATAACAGTACTTGTGAGTGTACAAACTGTATAGTATAACAGTACTTGTGAGTGTACAAACTGTATAGTATAACAGTACTTCTTAGTGTACAAACTGTATAGTATAACAGTATTTGTGAGTGTACCAGCTGTATAGTATAACAGTACTTGTGAGTGTACAAACTGTATAGTATAACAGTACATGTGAGTGTACAAACTGTATAGTATAACAGTACTTGTGAGTGTACCAGCTGTATAGTATAACATTACTTGTGAGTGTACCAGCTGTATAGTATAACAGTACTTGTGAGTGTACCAGCTGTATAGTATAACAGTACTTGTGAGTGTACAAACTGTATAGTATAACAGTACTTGTGAGTGTACCAGCTGTATAGTATAACAGTACTTGTGAGTGTACCAGCTGTATAGTATAACAGTACTTGTGAGTGTACCAGCTGTATAGTATAACAGTACTTGTGAGTGTACCAGCTGTATAGTATAACAGTACTTGTGAGTGTACAAACTGTATAGTATAACAGTACTTGTGAGTGTACAAACTGTATAGTATAACAGTACTTGTGAGTGTACAAACTGTATAGTATAACAGTACTTGTGAGTGTACCAGCTGTATAGTATAACAGTATTTGTGAGTGTACAAACTGTATAGTATAACAGTACTTGTGAGTGTACCAACTGTATAGTATAACAGTACTTGTGAGTGTACAAACTGTATAGTATAACAGTACTTGTGAGTGTACAAACTGTATAGTATAACAGTACTTGTGAGTGTAACAAACTGTATAGTATAACAGTACGTGTGAGTGTACCAGCTGTATAGTATAACAGTATTTGTGAGTGCACCAGCTGTATAGTATAACAGTATTTGTGAGTGTACCAGCTGTATAGTATAACAGTACTTGTGAGTGTACCAGCTGTATAGTATAACAGTACTTGTGAGTGTACAAACTGTATAGTATAACAGTACTTGTGAGTGTACAAACTGTATAGTATAACAGTACTTGTGAGTGTACAAACTGTATAGTATAACAGTACTTGTGAGTGTACCAGCTGTATAGTATAACAGTACTTGTGAGTGCTCTGATGAGTTCTGTGCCTACTGTAAGTACTTGCAAGTGTTTCAATGAATGTGGCAGGATGATGACACCAATGTGTGTGTGTGTGTGTGTGTGTGTGTGTGTGTGTGTGTGTGTGTGTGTGTGTGTGTGTGTGTGTGTGTGTGTGTGTGTGCATGTAAGTTCACCTGCTAGCCACACACACCCGACATTTCATTTTGCTCATGTTTTCTCTCTCTCTCACACACACACACACACACACACACACACACACACACACACACACACACACACACACACACACACACACACACACAAACGCACACGCACGGCCCCCCAAGACTGGCCACGTGCACCGTCCCGTAGAGAGAGCGAGCACAGGAAGAGAGAGAAAGAAAGAGGGAAGGCTCGTAAAGAGGGTGACCGTATGGAAAATAAGTTCAACGTACGACTAGCTTCATATAGAGCAGACCTTCCACTCCTACAGAGAAGAGAGGGAAGGGAGTGCACCAGAAAAGAGCCGTGAACAAGAAGTTACTGCGGTACAAAGTAAAACATACAACCGTATTGCTAAGACCAGAATTCAATGTCATACATCTTGCTTCCACTGCTCAGTAAACATACACTTGCAGATATCTATATGGAGTCATTTTTTTGTGTGGAAGGTTATTGGTTTGTTCAGAATATAATCAACCAGACATTTGATTCCAGTCAGAAACATTGATTCACCATTAAGCTATGATTGAGAATGACACAGAGAGAGAGAGGGAGATTAAGGATGGCGGAGAGAGAGAATAAGTGATAGAAAGAGAGAGAGAAGGACAGAGAGAATTGAGGACAGAGAGAGATACTGTACCGTGCGTGGAGACAGCAATAAGAAGAAGAGACTTGCTTGGACCAAGAAGCACAAGTCTAATGGACATTAGATCGTTGGAAATCTGTCCTGAGGTCTGATGAGTCCAAATTTGAGATTTTTGGTTCCAACCGCCGTGTCTTTGTGAGACGCAGAGTTAGTGAACGGATGATCTCCACGTGTGTGGTTCTCACCGTGAAGCGTGGAGGAGGAGGAGGTGTGATGGTGTGGGTGTGCTTTGTTGGTGACACTGTCAGTGATTCATTTAGAATTCAAGGCACACTTAACTAGCATGGCTAAATAAATAAAAGAGACACTATTGGTGAGAGAAAATGAGAAAGAGTGAGAAGGACAGAGAGAATAGAGGACAGAGAGAGATACTGTACTGTGGGTGGAGTGATAGGTAGGCTGGGGGAATAAACTGGTGTAATCGGGGCCAGTAGTCAGTAGTGACATCTCTTTGGGTCTCTTACATAATTTAACATCCTATTGATTTGTCACTGGCAAGATTTGGCCCTCAGCCAATATGCAATAGCATTTGTAATATTTGAGCTTCAGCCAAGAAGAGAGGGCTGAGCGAGAGAGAAGGGAGAGGGAGGGGGTAGGACAAGGGAGGGTGGACAGAGGGCAGAGAGAGGGGGTAGAGAGAGAGAGAGAAAGAAAGAGAGAAAATTAAAAAAAGGTCCTGTGATGTTGATGGTATCATCAATGAAATTATAAAATATACTGACCACAAATTCCAATTGCCTATAATTAAACTTTAACATCATCCTCAGCTCTGGCATATTCCCCAAAATTTGAAACTAAGGACTGATCACCCCAGAAGAATTTGACCCCAATAACTACCGTGGGATATGCGTCAACAGCAACCTTGGGAGAATCCTCTGCATTTTCATTAACATCATGGCTTGTACATTTCCTCAGTGAAAAGAATGTACTGAACAAATGTCAAATTGGCTTTTACCAAATTACCGTACGACAGACCACGTATTCCCCCTGCACACCCTAATTGAAAAACAAACCAACCAAAACAAAGGCAAAGTCTTCTCATGACTTGTTGATTTCAAAAAAGCTTTTGACTCAATTTGGCATGAGGGTCTGCAATACAAATTGGTGTTGGGGGAAAAACATACAACATTCTAAAATCCATGTACACAAACAACAAGTGTGCGGTTAAAATTGGCAAAAATAAATAAAATCTTTCCGCGGGGCCGTGGGTTGAGACAGGGATGAAGCTTAAGCCCCACCCTCTTCAACATATATGTCAACGAATTGGCGAGGGC
>NC_034182.2:25415217-25454504 GCF_002021735.2 Oncorhynchus kisutch
ACGAGACGGCCTACAGGGAGGAGGTGAGGGCCTTCGGAGTGTGGTGTCAGGAAAATAACCTCTCACTCAACGTCAATAAAACAAATGAGATGATCGTGGACTTCAGGAAACAGCAGAGGGAGCACCCCCCTATCCACATCAACGGAACAGTAGTGGAGAAGGTGGAAAGTTTTAAGTTCCTCGGCGTACACATCACAGACAAACTGAAATGGTCCAACACACAGACAGTGCGGTGATGAAGGCGCAACAGCGCCTCTTCAATCTCAGGAGGCTGAAGAAATTTGTCTTGTCACCTAAAACACTCACAAACTTTTACAGATGCACAATCGAGAGCATCCTGTCGGGCTGTATCACCGCCTGGTACGGCAACTGCTCCGCCCTCAACCGCAAGGCTCTCCAGAGGGTAGTGCGGTCTGCACAACGCATCACCGGGGGCAAACTACCTGCCCTCCAGGACACCTACAGCACCCGATGTCACAGGAAGGCCAAAAAGATCATCAAGGACAACAACCACCCGAGCCACTGCCTGTTCACCCCGCTATCATCCAGAAGGCGAGGTCAGTACAGGTGCATCAAAGCAGGTACCGAGAGACTGAAAAACAGCTTCTATGTCAAGGCCATCAGAGTGTTAAACAGCCATCACTAACATAGAGAGGCGGATGCCAACATACAGACTCAAATATCTGGCCACTTAAAGGTTCCCTAGTCACTTTAAATAACGCCCCTTTAATCATGTTTACATATCCTACATGACTCATCTCATATGTGTATATACTGTATTCTACACCATCTACTGCACCTTGTCTATGCTGCACGCCATCGCTCATCCATATATTTACATGTACATATTCATTCCTTTGCATTCCTTGTGTATATAAGGCAGTTGTTGTGAATTTGGTTGGGTTACTTGTTAGATTTTACTGCATAGTCGGAACTAGAAGCACAAGCATTTCGCTACACTCACAATTAACATCTGCTAACCATGTGCATGTGACCAATACAATTTGATTTGATTTACAGGCGCACACACACAGGTGTCTACAGCTGGCACTATGCACAGACACACAGGCGCACGCAACCCTGCTCACGCCCAGTCCCACCACAACATACTTCCCAATCACATTCAAGCGTGAGTCAATGCCCCGTCCTATACATTCTTCCTTCTTTCAGCTTCCTTTCCTCCTCCTCATCCCCCTTTCCCCTGGAGCACTTCTTCTTTTATACGATCCTTCTCTCCACAGAGAGGAAGGACTGCAGACGGAATGAAAGGAGGGAAGTGGAGAGCAAGAGAGGCAGAAAAAACTAGATTAATGGACAGAAGGAAGCAGAGAGCCACTGAAATAGAGAGAAAGAGAGAAAACTCAAACAGGCTTTCCTCTTGACGCTGTAAATAATTCAATTTCTGTATTTTTTTCATTCCCTCATTCTCTCTGTTCTTTTATAAAGGTATACTCAACTGGGAGCAGGCAGTCTGATTAATTGGCAATTAATGTTTAACGAGTTACAGCTGTGTTCAATTAGCACTGGTATCAGCGCTATTCCTCACGACACCTCTCTCCCTCTCCCTCTAGTATTCTCTCTCCCTCTCTGCTTCTCCCTCCAGTATTCTCTCTCCCTCTCTCCTTCTCCCTCTAGTATTCTCTCTCCCTCTCCCTCCGGTATTCTCTCTCCCTCCAGTATTCTCTCTCCCTCTCCCTCCAGTATTCTCCCTCCCTCTCTCCTCCCTCCAATATTCTCTCTCCTTCCAGTATTCTCTATCCCTCTCCAGCTCTCTCCCTCTCTCTCCCTCTCCACCTCTCTCCCTTCCCTCTCATATTCTCTCTCTCCCCCTCTCTCTCTTTTCCAGAAATGTCCTATATCCCATTCCCTGTGGTTCTCGCTGTCATCATGTCATATGGTAGAGAGAAATACATCCTCTGTATAGATACTACCTATCTACCACGAGTGATAGTAGATGTGATGAATTTACAATCAGTACAAACGGCCTTCTTTTCAATGTCCCCCCCCCATTTTCTCTCTGTCTCTCATACCTATCTTCCTCTTATATATCTAATTCATCTGCCTCTCTGTCAAAACACGTCTCATCGCTAAGTCTTAAGTGTGTGTGTGTGTGTGTCTGTGTACAATGCTGTTGAACCAGAGAGCAACCTATAGAGGGCCAAATATCAGACACGTTCTCATACGGTACACACACACACACACACACACACACACACACACACACACACACACACACACACACACACACACACACACACACACACACACACACACACACTTCACTTTAGGGGTTACAGCGGTTCTTCAAGAGCTGGTTGATCCACAAAGCTGAGTGTGCAGTACACAACATGTCTGTAGCATGTCATGTTGACATGGAATACATCACAACAGCATCAGACAGACAGTCTAGTGGGAGAACAGCAGGCAGAGCACTACAGCAACCTGGACAAAGAGAGAGGGGGGGAGAGAGAGAGAGAGAGAGAGAGAGAGAGAATGTGTATGTGTGTGTTAGTGCAGGTAGGCTACACATGTTCAAGCAAAAGTGTGTGATAGTGAGTGTGTGATAGTGATTGTGAAGGTGTGTGTATGTGTGTGGAGCTGGCTGTTGGTCGTGGTCTTTTCATAGCCTCCTTTTCAATCGTCTTTCATTCAAATCGGATACCTCCACCCATCTGTTCACAAAGAAAGGGGGAGAACAGGAGGGGGGGGATGACAGGAGAATACAGAGCTGGCTATCACTATTCATCTCTCCGTCTGCCTCCTCCTACTTTATCATCTGTTTTTCTTTGTCTCCCTCCCTCTCCATCCCTCTCTTCCTCCCTCCTTCACCTTCCCCCCCTCTCTCCATCCATCCCTCCTTCCTCCCTCCTTCACCTTCCCCCCCTCTCTCCATCCATCCCTCCTCACCATCCCTCTCTATCCCTCCCTCCCCCTCTCTCTCCATCCATCCATCCATCCCTCCCTCACCATCCTCTCTCTATCCCTCCCTCTCTTCATCCATCCCTCCCTCTCTATCCCTCACTCACCACCTCTCCCTCTCTTTCCCTCCCTCCCTCTACATCCCTCCCTTCCTCCCTCCTTCACCATCCCCCCTCTCTATCCCTCCCTCTCTCCATCCCTCCCTCCCTCACCATCCCCTCTTCATCCATCCCTCCCTCTCTATCCCTCATTCACCACCTCTCCCTCTCTTTCCTCCCTCCTTCACCATCCCCCTCTCTATCCCTCCCTCACCATCCCTCTCTATCCCTCCCTCTCTCCATCCATCCCTCCCTCACCATCCCCCTCTCTATCCCTCTCTCTCCATCCATCCCTCTCTATCCCTCACTCACCACCTCTCCCTCTCTATCCCTCCCTCCCTCTCTATCCCTCCTTCCCTCCCTCCCTCTCCTTCCCTCCCTTCCTCCCAGCATGACCTGAGCTGTCCTCTCTATCCCTCCCTCCCTCCCAGCATGACCTGAGCTGTCCTCTCTATCCCTCCCTCCCTCCCAGCATGACTTGAGCTGTGTGAATACCTGTCTGAGTGACTGACTCCCTCCCTCCTCCCCCCACTCCGCATGCTCCGTTCCCTCCTCCCACTCTTCTCCTTCGTCTCCCCTGAATAGAGACAGAATGGAGCTCAGCTTTTCTCCAAGGAACCCAGCAGGTGTGTGTACAGTACGTGTGAGTCTTTAAGCGAATGTGTGTCTGTGCCTCTGTGTGTGTGTGTGTGTGTGTGTGTGTGTGTGTGTGTGTGGGGTGGACAATGGGATGTCTGGTTTCAACAAGGGACTCTCAGCCCATTTCCAGCCCCTGGCTCAGCCAACCAACTGACACAGCAGTGCTAATCTATTAGGACACACACACACACACACACACACACACACCTCGATTCCTCTCACCTGCCACAGTGTCGTCCTCCCACTGTGTGTGTTCTGTGCGTGGGTGTGTACCTGTGTGGGCCAGGTATCGTCTGTACCTGTAACACAAGCACACAACAGCTTTGAATAGCACACACGACACACACTGACACACACGACACACACTGACAGAATCGGATGGTAAGAGACATACAGCATGTTGTGTACATACTGAAGTGTAGCTTCTAGAGAAGTGTATGAAAGTCAGTTTCATGACTTAGATGAGTAAACAAACGGGTTTAGTTCCGTTGCAACACACCCTGTTGCACTACTAACCTCCAGCACATAAGAACATAACTGCAGGCAGGGTGTGTGTGGGTGTGTGTGACTAGGTATGTGAGGCTGGTCCATCCAGACTAATAATGCTACGGTTCTAAGAGCAGTACTCTGCTTACCACTGATAGTTATTCGGCGGGCACACACACACACCTAATGAGCGTCCAGGAGACAGCCATTATGCCCTCCACTTAGCCAGCAGAGACACAGACAGACACACAGGACACACACACACACCGTCACTTATCATGCCTCAGTTGTACAGCAGAAGCCTGTACATGAAGCCTGTACTCCCTCAGCATAGCCATGCAAAACTATGGTCATGTAGCATTACAAATTAATAATTAATAAAAAAATGAAAAGCTGAAATGTCTTGAGTCAATAAGTATTCAACCCCTTTGCTAAATAAGTGCAGGAGTCAAAATGTTCTTAACAAGTCACATAATAAGATGCATGGACTCACTCTGTGTGCAATAATAGTGTTTGACATGATTTTTTAATGACTACCTCATCTCTGTACCCCACACATACCATTATCAGTAAGACAGATTTCAAACACAGATTCAACTACAAAGACCAGGGAGGTTTCCCAGTGCCTCGTAAAGAAGGGCACCTATTGGTAGATGGGTAAAAAATAAAAATAAAATACATTGACTATCCCTTTAAGCATAGTGAAGTTATTAATTACACTTTGGATGGTGTATCAATACACCCAGTCACTACCAAAGCTATAAGCGTTCTTCCTAACTCAGTTACCGGAGAGGAAGGAAACCTCTCAGAGATTTCACCATGAGGCCAATGGTGACTTTAAAACAGTAACAGAGTTTAATGGCCGTGATAGGAGAAAACCGAGGACGGATCAACAACATTCTAGTTACTCTACAATACTAATCTAAATGACAGAGTCAAAAGAAGGAAGTCTATACAGAATATAAAAAATTCCAAAACATGCATCCTGTTTGCAACAAAGCACTAAATGAAAACTGCAATAAAAATTGTCAAAGAATTGAACTTTGTCTTGAATACAAAGAGTTATGTTTCGAGCAAATCCAACACAACACATCACTGAGTACCACTCTTCATATTTTCCAGTATGGCAATGGCTCCATCATGTTATGGGTATGCTTGTCATCAGGCAAGGACAAGGGAGTTTTTTCTTGGATAAAAAGAAAGGGAATAGAGCTAAGAACAAGCAAAATCCTAGAGGAAAACCTGGTTCAGTCTGCTTTCCAACAGACACTGGAAGACAAATTCAGAAGGACAATAACCTAAAACACAAGGCCAAATATACACTGGAGTTGCTTATCAAGATAACATTGAATGTTCCTGAATAGGTACAGTTTTGACTTAAATCTTCTTGAAAATGTATGTCAAGACTTGGAAATGGCTGTCTAGCAAAGATCAACAACCAACTTGACAGAACTTGAATCATTTTTTTCAAGAATAATGTGCAAATATTGTTCAATCCAGGTGTGCAAAGCTCTTAGAGACGTACCCAGAAAGACTCACAGATGTAATCACTGCCAAAGGTGATTCTAACATGTATTGACTCAGGGGTGTGAATACTTATGTACATTTCACATTTCATTTTCAATACATTTGCAAACATTTCTAAAAACACGTTTTCAGGTATGTGTTAGTGTGTGTAGATGAGTGAAAGAAAAACATCCATTTAATCCATTTAGAATTCAGGCTGTAACAACAGAATGTGGAGTCAGTCAAGTGGCATACTTTCTGAAGGCCTTGTACATAATGTAGTTGACCATCTCATCCATACATGCGCTCACAACAAAGAACATCTGCAGAAACACACGGGAACCCCAGCATTTCCTGTTTAGGCTAAGCGCCTGTTTATCTGAGCGTGTTTGTGTGTGTTTATGTGTGTATGCATGGGATTAGGGGTTGGTCATATGTCATAATAATGACATCACACTCACAAGAGCCAAACAGCAAAAAGCCAAAACATTTCTGCTAAATCCTAAATATTCCATCATTCAAGATTTCCTTCTAAGCATAATCCCCTGGATTCCAACATTCTGGAATTCTTCCCGAGATCATCTCCCTGCTATAGTTTGGCAGCAGGCAGAGAGAGAGAGAGAGAGATAGAGAGAGGGGTATTAGGGAAAGGGGGGATGAGGAGTACGAAACAGGGAGAGACAGAAAGAGAGAGAGAGAGAGATACGAGTTAAGAGTGGGAGGAAATAGGGAAGGGAGGAGAAGTCTTGCTGTGCTTGCAGTTCCCCTGTGGCCATGTTTAGCGTGCGTTGAGGAATGCGCGTGCTCTGTTTCCTCCTCTTTTCTTCCTTCAGGAGGTACGTTGCTACCTACACTCGAGCCAGCTGGGCTAACTCAGATCTGCCTGACAACAGCCCGGGGCCACACACACAAACGCATGCACTTGTGCAGACACACACAAGACACACAAATACACACAACAAAGCTAAATGAAAGGGACCTCGGGACAGAGTCTTGGGGAACGCCCAACGAAACAATGACACAACTCCTTTAAACTACACACCATAGGAGTTAGCTAGGAATCATCTCGTTTATACAAGGGGCTACCTTGGGACAAAAAAAATGGAGTCCCCCCTCTTCTTTGGGGAGTTGGTTCATTCCTTTAGCATGTGGAATGTACAACAGGAACAGCTTGCATTTCATGACAGGGTGGAGCGATCCGAGCAGGGAGGGAGTTATCCAGCCCAGGGCGTAAGGAGGGGGTGAACTGGTTCACAGGGTATTTTTAGAAGTGTCATTTATACTCAGTATGCAATGCATGCTGTAGCTGCACTGTGGTACACAATGCTATGGAATAACAATACGGTACACTAAAATACACATGGGGTCGGGGAGAGTTTTCAGTTGTAATGTCACGTGCACAGGTACAGTGATATGCTATATACAGTGTATTGTACACAGATAGAACTACAAACACATTTAGGCGCACATGCAAAACCACACACACACTCAACTACACACGACATTCATACAGGTATAAAGTATCATAAAGTATTCATTCCCCTCGACTTATTCCACATTTTGTTGTTACCGCATGAATTCCAAATGGCTTAAATAATTTCTCGCACACATCTACACACAATACCCCATAATGACAAAGTGGAAACAAGTTTAGACATTTATGCAGATTTATTGAAAATGAAATACAGAAATATCTCATTTACATAAGTATTCACAACCCCGAGTCAATATGTTGTAGAAGCACCTTTGGAAGCGATTACAGCTGTGAGTCTTTCTGGGTAAATCTGTAAGAGCTTTGCACCTGGATTGTGCAACATTTGCCCATTATTCTTTTCAAAATTCTCCAAGCTCTGTCAAATTGGTTGTTGATCATTGTTAAGACAAACATTTTCAGGTCTTGCTATAGATTTTCAAGTAGATTTAAGTCAAAGCTGTAACTCAGCCATTTAGGAACATTCACTTTCTTCCTGGTAAGCAGCAGGTAGCCTAGTGGTTAGAGCATTGGCCCAGTAACCGGAAAGGTTGCTAGATTAAATCCCCGAGCTAACAAGGTCAAAATATCTAGTTCTGAACAAGGCAGTTAACTGACTGTTCCTAGGCCGTCATTGTAAATAAGAATTTGTTCTTAACTAACTTGCCTGGTTAAATAAAACATAAAATAACAAACTCCAATGTATATTTGGCCTTGAGTTTTATGTTGTTGTCCTGCTGAGAGGTGAATTTTTCTCCCAGTGTCTGGTAGAAAGCAGACTGAACCAGGTTTTCCTCTAGGCGTTTGCCTGTGCTTAGCATCATTCCGTTTATTTTTTATCCTGAAAAACGGCCCAGTCCTTAACGATTACTAGCATACCCATAACATACGTGAAAATATGGAGAGTGATACTCAGTAATGTGTTGTATTGAATTTGACCCAAACATAACACTTTGTATTCTCGCCTGGTTCACCAACTACTTCTCAGAAAGAGTTCAGTGTGTCAAATCGGAGGGCCTGTTGTCCCGACCTCTGGCAGTCTCTATGGGGGTGCCACAGGGTTCAATTCTCAGGCCGACTCTTTTCTCTTTATATACTGTATCAATGATGTCGCTCTTGGTGTGGGTGATTCTCTGATCCACCTCTACGCAGACGACACCATTCTGTATACATCTGCCCCTTCTTTGGACACTGTGTTAACTAACCTCCAGACGAGCTTCAATGCCATACAACTCCTTCCATGGCCTCCAACTGCACTTAAATGCTAGTAAAACTAAATGCATGCTCTTCAACTAATCGCTGCCCGCACCCGCCGCCCGACTAGCATCACTAGGACGGTTCTGACTTAGAATATGTGGACAACTATAAATACCTAGGTGTCTGGCTAGACTGTAAACTCTCCTTCCAGACTCAAATTAAGCATCTCCAATCCAAAATTAAATCTAGAATCGGCTTCCTATTTCGCAACAAAGACTCCTTCACTCATGCCACCAAACATACCCTCGTAAAACTGACTATCCTACCGATCCTTGACTTCGACGATGTCATTTACAAAATAGCCTCCAACACTCTAATCAGCAAACTGGATGTAGTCTATCACAGTGCCAGCCGTTTTGTCACCAAAGCCCCATATACTACCCACCACTGAGAGCTGTATGCTCTTGTTGGCTGGTCCTCGCTACATATTCGTCGCCAAACCCACTGGCTCCAGGTCATCTATAAGTCTTTGCTAGGTAAAGCTCCACCTTATCTCAGCTCACGGGTCACCATAGGAACACCCACCCGTAGCACGCGCTCCAGCAGATATATCTCACTGGTCAGCCCCAAAGCCAATTCCAACATTTGGCTGCATTTCCTTCCAGTTCTCTACTGTCAATGACTGGAGCGAATAGCAAAAATCACTGAAGTTTGAGACTTATATCTTCCTCACTAACTTTAAGCGTCAGCTGTCAGAGCAGCTTACCGATCGCTGCAGCTGTACACAGCCCATCTGTAAATAGCCCATCCAACCAACTACCTACATCATCTTGTTTTTTTTCTGCTCTTTTGCACACCAGTATTTCTACTTGCACATCCTCATCTGCACATATATCACTCCAGTGTAAATTGCTAAATTGTAATTACTTCACCACTATTGGCCAATTTATTGCCTTACCTCCTTACTTAATTTGCACACACTGTATACAGATTTTTCTATTGTGTTATTGACTGTACGTTTGTTCATCCCAACTCTGTGTTGTTGTTTTTGTCGCACTGTTGGCCAGGTCGCAGTTGTAAATGAAAACTTGTTCTCAACTGGCCTACCTGGTTAAATAAAAAATGTAATAAAAAAAGTATTCAGGACAAAAAGTGAATTGCTTTGCCACATTCTTTGCAGTATTACTTTAGTTCCTTGTTGCATACAGGATGCATGTTTGGAATATTTTATATTCTGTACAGGCTTCCTTTTCACTTTATCAATTAGGTTAGTATTGTGGAATAACTACAATGTTGTTGATCCATCCTCAGTTTTCTCCTATCACAGCCATTATAGTCACCATTGGCCTCATAGTGAAATCTCTGAGCGGTTTCCTTCTTCTCCGGCAACTGAGTTAGGAAGGACACCTTTATCTTTGCAGTGATTGGGTGTATTGATACACCATCCAAAGTGTAATTAATAACTTCACCATGCTCAACGGGATATTCAATGTCTTATACATGTATTTTTTTACCCATCTACCAATAGGTGCCAGCCATTCTTTGAGAAGGACTGTAAAAGCTCCCTGGTCTTTGTGGTTGAATCTGTGTTAGAAATTCACTGCTCGACTGAGGGACTTTAAAGATAATTGTATGTGTGGGGTACAGAGATGAGGTAGACATTCAAATATCATGTTAAACACTAGTATTGCACAGTGAGTCCATGCAACTTATTATGTGATTTGTTAAGCAAATTTTTACTCCTGAACTTATTTAGCCTTGTCATAACAAAGGGGTTGACTACTTATTGACACAAGACATTTCAGCTTTTGTATTTATTTAATTTCAAAAGATCTAATTCCACTTTGACCTTATGGTGTATCGTGTGTAGGCCTGTGACGAAAAATCTAAATTGAATACTTTTTAAATTCAGGCTGTAACACAACAAATTGTGGAAAAAGTCAATGGGTGAGAATACTTTTAGGCACTGTACCATCACACTAAACACACACATACAGTACCATACACACATACAAATCTGTACGTACACACCCCTGATGTGGCCAGGCCTATTGGGTGTGCACTGTGCAGCAGTTGGAACACACTTGCATGCACACAAAGCCAAACAAACAAACAGCCACCCAATCACGAGTCTCAACACCCTCTGAATCACACCGTTGCCTTGTTTAACCTGGGAATAGAAAGGGAGGGAGAGAGAGAGAAGCCGAGAGGGAGGGAGACAGAGGGAGGAAGAAAGAAACCATATGGAGCATGGAGACCTAGTTTGAGGTCTCTCCCCCGCCTCCCCTATCTAATTCTCCCACACACCTGGGAAGGTTATCCCTCTTGGAATCAGAGAATTCCCACCAGCAACCAGCAGAACTCGCAATTAAAACTAAACTTTAATTAGTTTTCACTTTCTCACCCATCCTCCCGCTCTCTCTCCACCTATCCTCCCTCTACTCACGTCTTCTCTCTCCCTCTCTCTCTCTATTCCACAGGGGTGTTCGGGGTGCTGTAGGACGATGTGAGTGAGACTGTGAACTTCTAACTATTCCCACGTTTAGAAGCTGAACTAATCAATGAGGAAAGGATATGTGAGACAGAGGAACGGGGGCTCACACTCTCACATACAAAGTGTGTGTGTGTTTGTGTGAGTGAGTGTATGTGTGTGTGTGCACATCGAGAACATAACCACTAAACTCAGCAAAAAAAGAAACATCCCCTTTTCAGGACCCTGTCTTTCAAAGATAATTCGAAAAAAAATCAAAATAACTTCACAAATCTTCCTTGTAAATGGTTTAAACACTGTTTCCCATGCTTTTTCAATGAACCATAAACAATTCATGAACATTCACCTGTGGAATGGTGGTTAAGACACAAACAGCTTACAGACGGTAGGCAATTAAGGTCACAGTTATGAAAACTTAGGACACTAAAGAGGCCTTTCTACTGACTGAAAAATATCAAAACAAAGATGCCCAGGGTCCCTGCTCATCTGCGGGAACGTGCCTTAGGCATGCTGCAAGGAGGCATGAGGACTGCAGATGTGGTCAGGGCAATAAATTGCAATGTCCGTACTGTGATACGCCTAAGACAGCGCTACAGGGAGGCAGGACGGACAGCTGATCGTCCTTTCAGTGGCAGACCACGTATAACAACACCTGCACAGGATCGGTATATCCGAACATCACACCTGCGGGACAGGTACAGGATGGCAACAACAACTGCCTGAGTTACACCAGGAACGCACAATCCCTCCATCAGTGCTCAGACTGTCCGCAATAGGCTGAGAGAGACTGGACTGAGTGCTTGTAGGCCTGTTGTAAGGCAGGTCCTCACCAGGCATCACCAGCAACAACGTCGCCTATGGGCACAAACCCACCATTGGTGGACCAGACAGGACTAGCAAAAAGTGCTCTTCACTGACAAGTCGCAGTTTTGTCTCACCAGGGGTGATGGTCGGATTGGCGTTTACCTTGGAAGGAATAAGCGTCACACCGAGGCCTGTACTCTGGAGCGGGATCGATTTGGAGGTGGATGGCCCGTCATAGTCTGGGACGGTGTGTCACAGCATCATCGGACTGAGCTTGTTGTCATTGCAGTCAATCTCAATGCTGTGCGTTACAGGGAAGACATCCTCCTCCAATAAGGTAGCCTTCCTGCAGGCTCATCCTGACATGACCCTCCAGGATGACAATGCCACCAGCCATGTTGCTCGTTCTGTGCTTTATTTCCTGCAAGACAGGAATGTCAGTGTTCTGCCATGGCCAGCGAAGAGCCCGGATCACAATCCCATTGAGCACGTCTGGGACCTGTTGGATCGGAGGGTGAGGGCTAGGGCCATTCCCCCCAGAAATGTCCGGGAACTTGCAGGTGCCTTGGTGGAAGAGTGGGGTAACATATCACAGTAAGAACGGGCAAATCTGGTGCAGTCCATGAGGAGATGCACTGCAGTACTTAATGCAGCTGGTGACCACACCAGATACTGACTGTTACTTTTGATTTTGACCCCCCTTTGTTCAGGGACACATTATTCAATTTGTGTTAGTCACATGTCTCTGGAACTTGTTCAGTTTATGTGTCAGTTGTTGAATCTTGTTATGTTCATACAAATATTTACACATGTTAAGTTTGCTGAAAATAAACGCAGTTGACAGTGAGAGGACGTTTCTTTTTTTTGCTGAGTTTATTACTACAAGAATGTCCCACAGTTGACAGTGCATGTCAGAGCAAAAACCAAGCCATGAGGTAGAAAGGATTGTCCGTAGAGCTCTGAGACGGGACTGTGTCGAGGCACAGATCTGGGGAAGGGTACCAAAAATTTTCCGCAGCGTTGAAGGTCCCCAAGAACACAGAGTCCTCCATCACTCTTAAGACTCTTCCTAGAGCTGGCAGCCCGACCAAACTGAGCAATCGGGGGAGAAGTGTCTTGATCAGGGAGGTGAACAAGAACACAATGGTCACTCTGACAGAGCTCCAGAGTTCCTCTGTGGAGAAGGGAGAATATATATTTTTTAAATCCTTTATTTAACTACTAATCCTTATTTACAATGATGGCCTACCGGGGAACAGAGGGTCAATTGCCTTGCTCAGGGGCAGAACAACAGATTTTTACCTTGTCAGTTCGGGGATTCGATCCAGTAACCTTTTGGCTCTAACCAATAGGCTACCTGCCTCTCTAGAAGGAGAACCATCTCTGCAGCACTCCACCAATCAGGCCTATTTGGTAGAGTGGCCTGGATGGAAGCCACTCCTCAGTAAAAGTCACATGACAGCACCTAAAGGACTCTCAGACCATGAGAAACAAGATTCTCTGGATTGAACTCTGTGGCCTGAATGCCAAGCGTCACGTCTGGAGGAAACCTGGCACGATCCCTACGGTGAAGCATGGTGGTGGCAGCATCATGCTGTGGGGATGTTTTTCAGCGGCAGGGACTGGGAGACAAGTCAGTATTGAGGGAATGATGAATAGAGCAAAGAGAGATCCTTGATGAAAACCTGCTCCAGAGCTCTCAGGACCTCAGTTTGGGGCGAAGGTTCACCTTCCAACAGGACAACAACCCTAAGCACACAGCTAAGACAACGCAGGAGTGGCTTCGGGACAAGTCTCTGAATGTTCTTGGGTGGCCCATCCAGAGCCCGGACTTGAACCCGATCGAACATCTCTGGACAGACCTGAAAATAGCTGTGCAGCGACGCTCCCCATCCATCCTGACAGAACTTGAGAGGATCTGCAGAGAAGAATGGGAGAAACTCCCCAAATACAGGTGTGCCAAGCTTGTAGAGTAATACCCAAGAAGACTCAAGGCTGTAATCACTGCCAAACGTGCTTCAACAAAGTGCTGATTAAAGGGTGTGAATACTTATGTAAATGTGATATTTCCGTTTTTAAAAATAAATACATTTGCAAACATTTCTAAAAACCTGCTTTCGCTTTTTCATGATGGGGAATTATGTGTAGATTGATGAGGGAAAAAAACAATTTCATCAATTTTAGAATAAGGCTGTAACAAAACAACATGTGGAAAAAGTCAAGGGGTCTGAATACCTTCCGAATCCACTGTATGTCGCTATTCCTGTTTGTGTGTGTGTGGCGACTACTCCTGTGTGTAGATTAGATTAGAGTATTACTTTACTAATCACAACATGGGAATTTTTATTATCACCGCATGCATCATCAATGACATACAATGACAGGACATGCAGCATTGGCCAACACATTAAGACACATAAAGGCTAAACGAAGTGTGATTCAAGTGTTGTTTTCTATCCCACACTGGGGGAAAACAGGCAACAACATTTTCCTATAGAAAGACCTCATAAACAGTTAATCAATTACATGCAATAAAAAGCCTCCTGGCTGTCAGTAGAAATGACCGTCTAAACCTCTCTGTGGAACATCTGGGCAGGATGGACCTGCTACTGAAGCTGCTCCTGTGTTGAATTATAGAGTGCTGTGCGTGGGTGTGTGTCATCAGAGTGCTGTGGAGTGGGTGTGTGTCATCAGAGTGCTGTGGAGTGGGTGTGTGTCATAAGAGTGCTGTGGAGTGGGTGTGTGTCATCAGAGTGCTGTGGAGTGGGTGTGTGTCATCAGAGTGCTGTGGAGTGGGTGTGTGTCATCAGAGTGCTGTGGAGTGGGTGTGGGTCATCGAAGTGCTGTGGAGTGGGTGTGGGTCATCAGAGTGCTGTGGAGTGGGTGTGGGTCATCAGAGTGCTGTGGAGTAAGTGTGGGTCATCAGAGTGCTGTGGAGTGGGTGTGTGTCATCAGAGTGCTGTGGATTGGGTGTGTGTCATCAGAGTGCTGTGGGGTGTGTGTTTGTCATCAGAGTGCTGTGGAGTGAGTGTGTGTCATCAGAGTGCTGTGGAGTGGGTGTGTGTCCTCAGAGTGCTGTGGAGTGGGTGTGTGTCAGAGTGCTGTGGAGTAAGTGTGGGTCATCAGAGTGCTGTGGAGTGGGTGTGTGTCATCAGAGTGCTGTGGGGTGTGTGTTTGTCATCAGAGTGCTGTGGAGTGGGTGTGTGTCCTCAGAGTGCTGTGGAGTGGGTGTGTGTCCTCAGAGTGCTGTGGAGTGGGTGTGTGTCAGAGTGCTGTGGAGTAAGTGTGGGTCATCAGAGTGCTGTGGAGTGGGTGTGTGTCATCAGAGTGCTGTGGGGTGTGTGTTTGTCATCAGAGTGCTGTGGAGTGGATGTGTGTCCTCAGAGTGCTGTGGAGTGGGTGTGTGTCATCAGAGTGCTGTGGAGTGGGTGTGTGTCATCAGAGTGCTGTGGAGTGAGTGTGTGTCATCAGAGTGCTGTGGAGTGGGTGTATGTCCTCAGAGTGCTGTGGAGTGGGTGTGTGTCATCAGTGCTGTGGGGTGTGTGTTTGTCCTCAGAGTGCTGTGGAGTGGGTGTGTGTCATCAGAGTGCTGTGGAGTGGGTGTGTGTCATCAGAGTGCTGTGGGGTGTGTGTTTGTCATCAGAGTGCTGTGGAGTGAGTGTGTGTCATCAGAGTGCTGTGGAGTGGGTGTGTGTCATTTGAGTGCTGTGGAGTGGGTGTGTGTCATCAGAGTGCTGTGGAGTGGGTGTATGTCCTCAGAGTGCTGTGGAGTGGGTGTGTGTCATCAGAGTGCTGTGGAGTGAGTGTGTGTCATCAGAGTGCTGTGGAGTGGGTGTATGTCCTCAGAGTGCTGTGGAGTGGGTGTGTGTCATCAGAGTGCTGTGGAGTGGGTGTGTGTCATCAGAGTGCTGTGGGGTGTGTGTTTGTCATCAGAGTGCTGTGGAGTGAGTGTGTCATCAGAGTGCTGTGGAGTGGGTGTGTGTCATCAGAGTGCTGTGGAGTGGGTGTGTGTCATCAGAGTGCTGTGGAGTGGGTGTGTGTCATCAGAGTGCTGTGGAGTGGGTGTGTGTCATCAGAGTGCTGTGGAGTGAGTGTGTGTCATCAGAGTGCTGTGGAGTGGGTGTGTGTCATCAGAGTGCTGTGGAGTGAGTGTGTGTCATCAGAGTGCTGTGGAGTGGGTGTGTGTCATTGTCCATGATCATGTGGGGTATTTACTTGCAGCCTTTTTATGAACATGTCCTGCAGTGATTCCAGGCTGCAGCCAATGGTGTCACTGGATTTGTTCAGGATTTTGTCAAGCTTATTTAAGTCTACCGTAGCTAAATTCACTCCACTCGCCACGACACTGCTATAGCACATACAAAGTATTTTGTCATATACACTAAAAGATCCAAACTCCCTTAAAAAGTACTGTCTGGATTGGACTTTTTTTTGTAGACATCTCCTGTGTGTGTCTCTGTACGACGTGGATGCAGCTATTTACATATTTACTCAGCGTCCCCTCCCCCACTAGGCCTGGCTGCTAGGACACCTTTCTTAGGACACGTGCAGAGGCATGACCGCCTGTCCTGGCCTTTAACCCTCTGGCAGAGCCACCTCTGCGACCCGGGGCTTACATCTGATGACCACTCCCCCTGACCTCTCACCTCTGGCACCTGACCTGCTGCTACGACCAAGGAAGGCTCTGGGATGCTGACATGTGTGTGTGTGTGTGTGATAGCTCGATACATTGTGTAGGGTTCGCATCTGGATATCTCTGCATCTAGTTATCTCTGTTAGTGTCGTCAGTGCTTAACTGTGTGTGTGTGTGTCAAGGTTAGTCCAATGCTGTCAGTCAAAGCCCTCCTGTGTGGTGGAAGGGGTCTGTTGCTCTGTGTAGGGAGAGATGAGATCTAACTGAAAGCTCTGGCTCTTCGCAATGAAAGCGATTCTACACACGGTACAAGAGAGAGCACACAAACACACACACTTGTGCGTATACCAAAACACAAACCACCACCCCCACAGATGCATAATGAACAGTGCACATGCATGCACACACTCACATTACACAGGACAGAGAGTCAGAGCCCAAACTAAAAAATAGTATAGTGTATACTATGGTAGGAATACTCTAGTATTCACTGTAGTGTTTTTGCTGACTTTACTGTAGTATTCACGTTGTAGTATAATGTAGTAGTTACAGTTTACTACAGTATAAATACTGTAGTAAAAAAAAAGAGTAGTATATACTATATTATAAACCGGGTGGTTCGAGCCCTGAATGCTGATTGGCTGAAAGCTGTGGTATATCAGACCTTGTACCACGGGTATGACAAAAACATTTATTTTTTTACTGTTCTAATTACGTTGGTAACCGGTTTATAATAGCAAGAAGGCACTTCTGGGATTTGTGGTGTATGGCCACTATAACACGGCTAAGGGCTGTATCCAGGCATTCCACGTTGCGTCGCGCTTAAGAACAGCCCTTAGCTGTGGTATATTGGTCATGTACCACACCTCCTCAGACATTATTGCTTAAGTATTTACTATTTTGTTTTTGTGCACTGTAGTGTACTGTAGTATTTACTATAGTGTTTTGGGGACATTACTGTAATGTTCTGGGGACATTACTGTAGTATTATCTATAGTTTTCTGGGGACATTACTGTAGTATTACCTATAGTTTTCTGGGGATATTACTGTAGGATTTACTATAGGGTTCTGGGTACATTACTGTACTATTTAATGTAGTGTTTTGGGGACATTACTGTAGTATTTACTGTAGTGTTTTGGGGACATTACTGTAATATTTACTGTAGTGTTTTGGGGACATTACTGTAGTATTTACTGTAGTGTTTTGGGGACATTACTGTAGTATTTACTGTAGTGTTCTGGGGACATTACTGTAGTATTTACTAGGGATGCACGATATATCGGTGAACATATCGGAATCGGACGATATTAGCTAAAAATGGCAACATCGGTATTGGCCGATGTCTAGTTTAACAGCGATGTGAAAAACCAATGTCAAAGCTGACGTGCATACCTATATAATGTAGGTACAGGACGTGCATACCTATATAATGTAGGTACAGGACGTAATGACGCCATGTAAAATGTTAAGCTACACGTGCAACACAGCATTCCTAACCTAGCCCACACAATGTCTGCTGTGTGGATCGAGGAGTCAACAAGTCCAGCAGTCATTTGAAAGAGTAAGAACATATCAGCGAGACAACTCAAAGGCAAAATCCATTAACGCCAAGATAATGGCATTCATTGCCCTTGACAATCAACCATTCTCTGTCGTGGGTGATGTTGGCTTTCGCGACTGGTCGAGCACCGGTACACACTAACGTTACCAAGTGCGCTATTGTTCAGATGTTGCCCTACCGGAGTTACACAGTAATAGCGTCACTGCTATTAGCTTCACGACATGCATACAATGGGACGCTGTTTGGGTCTTTGCGTGTCAAAAAAGATACACGTCAAGTAACACTATTTGACAATAATACTATTTGACGCGTAGAATGTTGTGTTCTGAATTTGCACGTGCAAGCCAAGTGTAACGGTTCTCTTCTATCTCCTCCTCTGACGAAGAGGTATAGCAAGGATCGGACCAAAATGCAGCGTGATGATGATTCATGATATTTTAATGAAGGAAAAAACTATACATGAAGAAACTATAAAATAATGAAATGTGAAAACCGAAACAGCCCTATCTGGTGCAAACACAAAGACAGGAACAATCACCCACAAAACACTCAAAGAATATGGCTGCCTAAATATGGTTCCCAATCAGAGACAACGATAAACACCTGCCTCTGATTGAGAACCACTCCAGACAGCCATAGACTTTGATAGATACCTCCACTAAGCCACATACCCAATAACTAACAAAACCCCAAGACAAAACACACCACAATAAACCCATGTCACACCCCGGCCTGACCAAATAACTAAAGACAAACACCATATACTTTGACCAGGGCGTGACACCAAGCGCCAACACTACTGTCAGTAGCACTGTCAAAGCTGAACAAAAAAGACTGCAAACAAGCAAACACCGGCCACAAATGATGTGTTTACAATACCGCGTTGGTAATAAAGCATCATTTGTTCAACTGCAACTTCTGGAGTAGCTAGCTAGCTTTATCTTTGTACAGAACCTAGATAGCACCAATACAACCAAACTGAAAACAATGACCAGTAGAAACTGCAGTCATTTTCCCTATTCTTAGCAATGATTTAGGAATAGTTGTAAGTATTAGCTAGGTAGCAACTTGTTGTTTTCCTAATGAAATTGAACAGCAGTTCATGAAAATAAATAGCTAGCCAGCTACTTAACCCTGTTGCCCAAAGATAATGTTATATGCCCCTAGCTAGCTTCATCTGGCTAGTGAGGCTCAACCGGACTGGGTTATGTGTTGTGAAGCTAGCCACAATAAGGATTAGGCACAATGTTGGAATTTGTGGTTTGCCTTCAAAATAAAACTACCTCTTTGAAAGTGATGCAGAAGGTTACAATTGGTGGAGTCGTGCCATATTTAGACTAGATAATGTTAAACACCCACAGAACACAACTGTGAAGAGTTTACACAAATATTAGCATTGAAGCTCTTATCGCGGGACTGTGACCGTATGAAATCATCTCCCCAGTCAGCCTATTGTGTGTCTTGACATTCATATTGCACTGTACAGCTTTACCTAAGAATTGGGGATCAATGAAAAGGGGTAAGAGTCTACACAACACCCAATATATTTTTTCCCAACGTCCTCCTCAGAGTTATCAGACTCCAGAACATCCATGCAGTATTGTTTTTCCTCGGGAATAGTGTTCAATACACATAGGTTGACAATAATTGTGGCTCAATTCACAGTTGTTTCAGAGTCCCGCAACAAGAGCTACGATGCTAATGTTCTCTGGGTGTCACTGAGTAGACTGATACCCCATGTCATTAATCCACAATCCATAGGTAAGGCTGGACAGTAATAAGTATGCCCCCAATTCAAATCGAAAGTATAAGTATTAGATTTTTTATTTAACTAGCCAAGTCAGTTAAGAACAAATTCTTATTTACAATGACGGCCTATCAAAAGGCCTCCTGTTGGGACGGGGGCTGGGATTAAAAATAGAAAATAAAAACATAGGACAAAACACAGATTCAGGACAAGAGAGACACCACAACACTACCTAATGAGAGACCTAAGATGACAACATAGCAAGGCAGCAACACATGACAACACAGCATGGTAGCAACACAACATGACAACAACATGGTAGCAACACAACATGGTAGCAGCAAAAAACACACTACAGACATTATTGGGCACAGACAATAGCACAAAGGGCAAGAAGGTAGAGACAACAATACATCAAGCAAAGCAGCCACAACTGTCATTAAGAGTGTCCATGTCCATGTACAAATCTGTCATTCTGCCCCTGAACAGGCAGTTAACCCACTGTTCCTAGGCCGTCTTTGAAAATAAGAATTAGTTCTTAACCGACTTGCCTAGTTAAATAAAGGTTAAACAATTTTTTTTTAATGGGTGTTGTATGTGGAGGATGAGGGCTGCAGTGGATATCTCAGATAGGGGATTGAGGCCTAAGAGGGTTTTATAAATAAACATCAACCAGTGGGTTTTGCGACGGGTATACGGAGATAACCAGTTTACAGAAGAGTATAGAGTGCAGTGATGTGTCTTATAAGGAGCATTTGTGGCAAATCTGATGGCCGAATGGTAAACAACATCTAGCTGCTCGAGAGCACCCTTACCTGCTGATCTATAAATTATGTCTCCATAATCTAGCATGGGTAGGATGGTCATCTAAATCAGGGTTAGTTTGGTAGCTGGGGTGAAAGATAGATGAAACCAAGTCTAGATTTAACTTTAGCCTTACAGCTTTGATATGTGCTGAGAGAAGGACAGTGTACCATCTAGCCATACTCCCAAGTATTTGTATGAGGTGGCTACCTCAAGCTCTAAACCCTCAGAGGCAGTAATCACACCTGTGGGGAGAGGGGCATTCTTCTTACCAAACCACATTACCTTCGTTTTGGAAGAAGAAAGGGTCTAAACCATCTGACCCAGATGTTTTTTTGAGGTCAAGTTTTAGGAGCTCCTTTAGCACCTCAGATCCAGTGACTGCCTTCAGGGAGAAACTTTGTAGCGGGGCAAGGGAAAAAGATGGAGAGGCATCGGAGATAGTCGCATTAGACGGGGTGGGAGACGAGGAAATGTTGGACAGGCAAGGAGGCATGGCTGAGTCAAATAGGAATCCTGACTTAATTAAGTGGTGATTAAAGAGCTCAGCCTTGTTCTTCTTGTACGTAACAACCACATCATCAATGTTAAGGGACATGGGCAGCTGTGAGGAGGAGGGTTTATTCTCCAGGTCTTTAACCGTTTTCCAGAACTTCTTGGGGTTAGAGCCACAGAGAGAGAACTGCTCCTTAAAGTAACTACCTTTGGCCTTCCGGATAGCCTGAGTGCACTTATTTCTCATTTGCCTGAACGAGAGTCAGTCAGCCTGAGTATGCGTGTGAGGAGACTTTTGCCAAATGCAATTCTTGAGGTGTAGTAACTCTGCAAGATCACGGTCAAACCAGGGGCTGAACCTGTTTTTAATTCTCAGTTTCTTTATGGGGGCGTGTTTGTTAACAATAACACTGAAAATATCAAAAAAGAAGGTCCAAGCGTCTTGGACAGAGGGGATCTAGCGGATTCTATACCATGTTACAGAGGCCAGTTCATGAAGGAAGGCTTGCTCATTAAAGGTTTTTAGCAAGCGCCTATGACAAATCAGGACAGGTCGTTTCACTGAGCAGCCATTACGAACACAGGCTGTAAAACAGTGATCACTAAGGTATTTACAGAAAACACCAGACTGATACCTATCAGGATTATTTGTGATGATAACATCAAGGAGAGTAGCCTTTTCTGGGTGTTTGGAGTCATACCTTGTGGGATTGGTAATAATCTGAGAAAGAGGTAAGGAATCCCATTGCTTTAGGGCTTGGTCAGGTGGTTTAAGCATGTCCCCGTTTAGGTAACCTAGCAGGACAAATTCAGACTTAGTATAAGGGGCCAGGAGAGAGCTTAGGGCAGGTAAGGTACAGGCCGGTGCGGATGGAGGATGGTAAGCACCCAGAAACAGTCAACAAAGAGCTATTTGAAAGTTTAATACTTAAAACTAACAAATCAAATTGTTTGAGGACAGACTTCGTGGAGACAACCGAGCACTGAAGGTGATCCATGGTAAAGATTGCCACTCCCCCACCTTTGGAAGGTCTGTCTTGCCGAAAAAGGTTATAACCAGAAAGTTTATATTCAAAACAAATCGTGTGATTTCAACAGATTTTTGTAAAATTAACAAATGATTGTCTTTTGTTTTTATATAACAACATTCCAACCTCATTTACCATGATCTTTTAAATTATGGCATAATTCTACTATTTGTATTAATTTGCATCACTGTAAATGACATACTTTTATTTTGAAGGCTAACCGCAAAGTCTGCTATTGCGGCTAATCCTTATTGTGGCTAGCTTCACATAGATGGGTCCAACCAGCATTTATCAAATAAGAACGGTCTTATAAATGAGGGTTATTTTAGATGATGACACCTAGCTATATAGTTAGCTAGCTAACTATATCTACTGAAACAGATTACGTCGTTTTGCTATGTTTTTCAGGAAGAACATTGTTTGCATCCATTAGCCAGCTAGCTTCTTTTATGTCCAGCATTATAGGTGCGCGAGACAACTTTACCAGCATCATAGCATATGTATCGATGAATCGTTGTGACATATGGAATACGAGTGATAGTGTCATCAATGTGTAATAACTACGTAAAAAATGTATGAACGAGTTAAATTACTACGTGATGTGCAGTCATATTCAGGTCCTGATTGGTCAACAAGGTTATTTGACATGCAAAGACCCAAACAGCGTTCCATAGAAATCCTGGTTGAGAATGAAACAAATGAACAAGGAAACAGCACAGCAAGTAAGTGAAAGAAATATGTTTTGATGATGTTTTACTGGTAATGGGGACATATGTAAATGATAAACAAAATAACTTTTTGGTCAGTGTGGTGTGTGTGTGTGTAACCTTTATTTAACTAGGAAAGTCAGTTAAGAACAAATTCTTATTTACAGAGATGGCATACCCCGGACGACACTGGGCCAATTGTGTGCCACCCTATGGGATTCCCAATCACTTGTCGGATGTGATACAGCCTGGATTCGAACCAGGGACTGTAGTGCCTCCTCTTGCACTGAGATGCAGTGCCTTAGACAGCTGCGTCCATGTGTGTGTGTGTTAACTATTTAACTGTACTAGAATGCTTAAAAGGCCGCAAAAATTGCAAATATTGGTTATCGGTATCGTTTTTGAGGGGGGCAAGGAAAATATCCGATATCGACCAAAAATGTCATATCGGTGCATCACTAGTATTTACTATAGTGTTCTAGGGACATTACTGTAGTATTTACTATAGCGTCTTTGTTTTATTATCTTTGACATAGAAGTGGGGGGCTTTCTCATTGAGGAAACCTACTGGAAAAATACTAAAAGAGCAAACTTTCCATAACCTGTAGGTAGGTAGGTAGGACTGGGGTCTGAACAGATAGCTCAGAGCTTCTGCTCTTTTCCATAACCTGTAGGTAGGTAGGTAGGACTGGGGTCTGAACAGATAGCTCAGAGCTTCTGCTCTTTTCCATAACCTGTAGGTAGGTAGGTAGGACTGGGGTCTGAACAGATAGCTCAGAGCTTCTGCTCTTTTCCATAACCTGTAGGTAGGTAGGTAGGACTGGGGTCTGAACAGATAGCTCAGAGCTTCTGCTCTTTTCCATAACCTGTAGGTAGGTAGGTAGGACTGGGGTCTGAACAGATAGCTCAGAGCTTCTGCTCTTTTCCATAACCTGTAGGTAGGTAGGTAGGACTGGGGTCTGAACAGATAGCTCAGAGCTTCTGCTCTTTTCCATAACCTGTAGGTAGGTAGGTAGGACTGGGGTCTGAACAGATAGCTCAGAGCTTCTGCTCTTTTCCATAACCTGTAGGTAGGTAGGTAGGACTGGGGTCTGAACAGATAGCTCAGAGCTTCTGCTCTTTTCCATAACCTGTAGGTAGGTAGGTAGGACTGGGGTCTGAACAGATAGCTCAGAGCTTCTGCTCTTTTCCATAACCTGTAGGTAGGTAGGTAGGACTGGGGTCTGAACAGATAGCTCAGAGCTTCTGCTCTTTTCCATAACCTGTAGGTAGGTAGGTAGGACTGGGGTCTGAACAGATAGCTCAGAGCTTCTGCTCTTTTCCATAACCTGTAGGTAGGTAGGTAGGACTGGGGTCTGAACAGATAGCTCAGAGCTTCTGCTCTTTTCCATAACCTGTAGGTAGGTAGGTAGGACTGGGGTCTGAACAGATAGCTCAGAGCTTCTGCTCTTTTCCATAACCTGTAGGTAGGTAGGTAGGACTGGGGTCTGAACAGATAGCTCAGAGCTTCTGCTCTTTTCCATAACCTGTAGGTAGGTAGGTAGGACTGGGGTCTGAACAGATAGCTCAGAGCTTCTGCTCTTTTCCATAACCTGTAGGTAGGTAGGTAGGACTGGGGTCTGAACAGATAGCTCAGAGCTTCTGCTCTTTTCCATAACCTGTAGGTAGGTAGGTAGGACTGGGGTCTGAACAGATAGCTCAGAGCTTCTGCTCTTTTCCATAACCTGTAGGTAGGTAGGTAGGACTGGGGTCTGAACAGATAGCTCAGAGCTTCTGCTCTTTTCCATAACCTGTAGGTAGGTAGGTAGGACTGGGGTCTGAACAGATAGCTCAGAGCTTCTGCTCTTTTCCATAACCTGTAGGTAGGTAGGTAGGACTGGGGTCTGAACAGATAGCTCAGAGCTTCTGCTCTTTTCCATAACCTGTAGGTAGGTAGGTAGGACTGGGGTCTGAACAGATAGCTCAGAGCTTCTGCTCTTTTCCATAACCTGTAGGTAGGTAGGTAGGACTGGGGTCTGAACAGATAGCTCAGAGCTTCTGCTCTTTTCCATAACCTGTAGGTAGGTAGGTAGGACTGGGGTCTGAACAGATAGCTCAGAGCTTCTGCTCTTTTCCATAACCTGTAGGTAGGTAGGTAGGACTGGGGTCTGAACAGATAGCTCAGAGCTTCTGCTCTTTTCCATAACCTGTAGGTAGGACTGGGGTCTGAACAGATAGCTCAGAGCTTCTGCTCTTTTCCATAACCTGTAGGTAGGTAGGTAGGACTGGGGTCTGAACAGATAGCTCAGAGCTTCTGCTCTTTTCCATAACCTGTAGGTAGGTAGGTAGGACTGGGGTCTGAACAGATAGCTCAGAGCTTCTGCTCTTTTCCATAACCTGTAGGTAGGTAGGACTGGGGTCTGAACAGATAGCTCAGAGCTTCTGCTCTTTTCCATAACCTGTAGGTAGGTAGGTAGGACTGGGGTCTGAACAGATAGCTCAGAGCTTCTGCTCTTTTCCATAACCTGTAGGTAGGTAGGTAGGACTGGGGTCTGAACAGATAGCTCAGAGCTTCTGCTCTTTTCCATAACCTGTAGGTAGGTAGGTAGGACTGGGGTCTGAACAGATAGCTCAGAGCTTCTGCTCTTTTCCATAACCTGTAGGTAGGTAGGTAGGACTGGGGTCTGAACAGATAGCTCAGAGCTTCTGCTCTTTTCCATAACCTGTAGGTAGGTAGGTAGGACTGGGGTCTGAACAGATAGCTCAGAGCTTCTGCTCTTTTCCATAACCTGTAGGTAGGTAGGTAGGTAGGACTGGGGTCTGAACAGATAGCTCAGAGCTTCTGCTCTTTTCCATAACCTGTAGGTAGGTAGGTAGGTAGGACTGGGGTCTGAACAGATAGCTCAGAGCTTCTGCTCTTTTCCATAACCTGTAGGTAGGTAGGTAGGACTGGGGTCTGAACAGATAGCTCAGAGCTTCTGCTCTTTTCCATAACCTGTAGGTAGGTAGGTAGGACTGGGGTCTGAACAGATAGCTCAGAGCTTCTGCTCTTTTCCATAACCTGTAGGTAGGTAGGTAGGACTGGGGTCTGAACAGATAGCTCAGAGCTTCTGCTCTTTTCCATAACCTGTAGGTAGGTAGGTAGGACTGGGGTCTGAACAGATAGCTCAGAGCTTCTGCTCTTTTCCATAACCTGTAGGTAGGTAGGTAGGACTGGGGTCTGAACAGATAGCTCAGAGCTTCTGCTCTTTTCCATAACCTGTAGGTAGGTAGGTAGGACTGGGGTCTGAACAGATAGCTCAGAGCTTCTGCTCTTTTCCATAACCTGTAGGTAGGTAGGTAGGTAGGACTGGGGTCTGAACAGATAGCTCAGAGCTTCTGCTCTTTTCCATAACCTGTAGGTAGGTAGGTAGGACTGGGGTCTGAACAGATAGCTCAGAGCTTCTGCTCTTTTCCATAACCTGTAGGTAGGTAGGTAGGACTGGGGTCTGAACAGATAGCTCAGAGCTTCTGCTCTTTTCCATAACCTGTAGGTAGGTAGGTAGGACTGGGGTCTGAACAGATAGCTCAGAGCTTCTGCTCTTTTCCATAACCTGTAGGTAGGTAGGTAGGACTGGGGTCTGAACAGATAGCTCAGAGCTTCTGCTCTTTTCCATAACCTGTAGGTAGGTAGGTAGGACTGGGGTCTGAACAGATAGCTCAGAGCTTCTGCTCTTTTCCATAACCTGTAGGTAGGTAGGTAGGTAGGACTGGGGTCTGAACAGATAGCTCAGAGCTTCTGCTCTTTTCCATAACCTGTAGGTAGGTAGGTAGGACTGGGGTCTGAACAGATAGCTCAGAGCTTCTGCTCTTTTCCATAACCTGTAGGTAGGTAGGTAGGACTGGGGTCTGAACAGATAGCTCAGAGCTTCTGCTCTTTTCCATAACCTGTAGGTAGGTAGGTAGGACTGGGGTCTGAACAGATAGCTCAGAGCTTCTGCTCTTTTCCATAACCTGTAGGTAGGTAGGTAGGACTGGGGTCTGAACAGATAGCTCAGAGCTTCTGCTCTTTTCCATAACCTGTAGGTAGGTAGGTAGGACTGGGGTCTGAACAGATAGCTCAGAGCTTCTGCTCTTTTCCATAACCTGTAGGTAGGTAGGTAGGACTGGGGTCTGAACAGATAGCTCAGAGCTTCTGCTCTTTTCTATACCCTGTAGGGAACACAATATATAGTCTATACTTGGCATGTAGGTTTCTCACTTAAGGATGGTACAAAATGGGATGTGGGGGAGGGGAATGGGCAGGGTATATCCAAATGAAATACTGTAGTATTTACTATAGTTAAAACAATGTAGTGTTTTTGCGGACATTTCTGTAGTATTTACTAGTGTTTTTAATGTGGATAATAATGTAGTATCTACAGTATACTACAAAATCCTACACTAAGTCCTAGACTTGATCAAGGGATATTACAGTGTGTAGTATAGTATTCTACTGTATACTACAGTTTCAATAGAGTTCTATTCTAAACTAAAGTATTTTTTTAAGTGGGAGAGTAAGGGGAAGAAATCTACATTATTCTAACCTGCTAATAAACATTCCTATTATACAGAGTGGCTATGAGCTGCACCCAGAGTGCGATGAGGGAATGTGTGTGTGTGGTGTCACTCTGTCTGCTCTGTGCAGACACAGGCTCACAGGGGAGGCATCACGCCTTTATTTATTCATTAACCTGCTGGGAACTAGCAATGAGAGACAAGGTCCACCCCCCCCCATACACGCACACACACAAGCACACATACACACACACGCACACACTCCCACACACGCACATCCAAAAGCCTACCTCTATCCATTTCTATAGAAAATAAATTGCCACAAAAAGGCTTTAATGTACAGTGCTGCCAGGACATTTACTCTAATGACTTGGCGTGCCAACAGCTTATACTTGAACATTTGTATGGGTTACACATCCTATACATTGGGCACATACACATATACGAATGCACGCACACACCCTTCCCTGTTTGAGACTTGTTGGCTTCCAGTGGGCCCTGACCCTATTAAACGATCTGAAACACAGACCCTGTTGAAAGATCTGCAACACAGACCCTATTAAACGATCTGAAAAACAGACCCTGTTGAACGATCTGCAACACAGACCCTATTAAACGATCTGAAACACAGACCCTGTTGAACATTCTGCAACACAGACCCTATTAAACGATCTGAAACACAGACCCTGTTGAACGTTCTGCAACACAGACCCTGTTGAACGATCTGCAACACAGACCCTGTTGAACGTTCTGCAACACAGACCCTATTAAACGATCTGAAACACAGACCGTATAAAACAATCTGCAACACAGACCCTGTTGAACGATCTGCAACACAGACCCTATTAAACGATCTGCAACACAGACCCCACCGAACGATTTGCAACAGGCTCTGTTGAACGATCTGCAACACAGACCCTGTTGAATGATCTGTATCCCAGACCCTGTTGAACGACCTGCAACACAGACCCCGTTGAACGATCTGAAACACAGACCCTGTTGAATGATCTGAAACACAGACCCTGTTGAACGATCTGCAACAAGACCCTGTTGAACGATCTGCAACACAGACCCTGTTGAATGATCTGAAACTCAGACACTGTTGAACGATCTGCAACAAGACCCCGTTGAACGATCTGCAACACAGACCCTGTTGAATGATCTGAAACTCAGACCCTGTTGAACGATCTGCAACAAGACCCGTTTGAACGGTCTGCAACACAGAACATGTTGAATGATCTGCAACAGAGACCCTGTTGAACGATCTGCAACACAGATCTTGTTGAACATCCTGAAAAACAGACCCTGTTGAAGAATCTAAAACACAGACCCTGTTGAATGATCTGCAACACAGACCCTGTTGAACGATCTGCAACACAGACCCTGTAGAACGATCTGAAACACAGACCCTGTTGAACGATTTGCAACAGACCCTGTTGAACGATTTGCAACAGACCCTGTTGAATGATCTGAAACACAGACCCTGTTGAACGTTCTGAAACACAGACCCTGTTGAACGATCTGCAACACAGACCCTGTTGAACATTCTGAAACACAGACCCTGTTGACGGATCTGAAATACAGACCCTGTTGAACATTCTGAAACAAAGACCCTGTTGAACGATCTGCAACACAGACCCTGTTGAATGATCTGAAACACAGACACTGTTGAACGATCTGCAACCCAGACCATGTTGAACAATCTGCAACACAGACCCGATTGAACGATCTGCAACATAGACCATGTTGAATGATCCGCAACACACACCCTGTTGAATGATCCGAAACACAGACACCGTTGAACGATCTGCAACACAGACCCCGTTGAACGATCTGCAACACAGACCATGTTGAACGATCTGTAACCCAGACCATGTTGAACGATCCGCAACACAGACCACGTTGAACGATCTGCAACACAGACCCCATTAAACGATCTGCAACATAGACCCCATTAAACAATCTGCAACACAGACCCTGTTGAACGATCTGCAACACAGACCCCATTAAACGATCTGCAACACAGACCCCGTTGAACGATCTGCAACACAGACCATATTAAACGATCTGCATCACAGACCCCGTTGAATGATCTGCAAAACAGACCCTGTTCAATGCTGAGGATCAGCTGAGTCAGCGAGAGAGAGAGAGAGAGAGGCTGGAGGTTTAGATAAAACACTCTGCCTCTCCGTAACCATGACACTAACTAAAGCAAAAACAGAGAGAAGATAGAAAACGTGTGCACACGCACGCACGCACGCACGCACACACATCCAAGGCGGGGGAAAAACAGGCACGTGCATCTGCCTTAGTTATTTAGCATCTGGCTTCTCTTAAAACCAAGATACAAAATAAGTAGTATGTGCGGTGAATGTGGCATTGTGTGTGTGTGTCATCTGGTCAGTGCTTTGATAGCTGGCGGATGTGGAGGTCCAGACAGGGCAGCAGGGGAGAGACAGAGGGGCGAACGGAGGAGAGGAGAGGGGGAGAAAAAGGAAGAGAGAGAAAATGAAAGTCAGTTGAGGGGTGGAAAAGATTGAATGAGAGAGGCAGAGAAGAGGGGGAGGTAGGATAGAGAGGGGAAGTGGAGAGGAGGAGAGATAGAGGGGGAGGAGGAGGAGGAGAGAGGCCAGCCACTGTCAGATACACAAACACAAACCACATGCAGCTGTTCAGCCTCTGCCTCCGCAGCACGTGAACACACTCTCATACACACCCAATGAGAAAAAAGGCCCTAGAAACGACAAACACACAGCAACGGCTCACAAGCAAACACACACATCCTGAGAGCGGTGGTTGAGTGTGCGTGAGTGTGAGTGTGTGGGTTCGTTCATGTAGGCACGTGTATCTTGTGTATTGCTGATAGTCATTTGTGAGTGTGTGTTAATGTGTGTGTGTGTGTGTACATTGTTGGCCCATAGTGAGAGCGAGTCACTCTACAGAGTTCAGACAGAAAGCTTGATGGCAGTAGTAAAAAACGCTCTGTGTCAACTGAGATGGTCATACTACTGACTGGACACACACACACACACACACACACACACACACACACACCTGGATGGCCAATTCATCGAACTTCTACTGTCTTTTCAACCTAATATTGGGATGGGGAGTGAGAAGCTGTGTGTGTGTGTGTGTGTATGAGGGGCGTCAGCATGCCTAATCTCACACCGGGTGTCATCTACAGGACACTCCTTTGCTCCTCTCACAAGATCAGAGAGAAAGGAAGGGAACGAGGGAGGGAGCAACAGAGGAAGAGGAGAGGAGGGACAGAGGAAGAGGAGGGAGGGACAGAGGAAGAGGAGAGGAGGGAGGGGGTAGAAGTGCATTTGAAGTTTTTCCTCTGTCGGCTCCAAACTTTGACTTCAAACGCTGTGTAGAATTAGAAAGATTAACCCACCACGCTTTCTCTCTCTAGACACACACACACAGATGCAGACACACCTCCCAATCTGTCTGCTTGAGTTCATGGTCAACATGCCCTGAGAGAGTCCCTGTTTTTCTGCTCTCTCTAGTGAATCTCTTTTGTCTCCTCTCAAAACTGATCCAAGATCAGACTTCCTTTATACCTTTTAATGGTTATGGACTGGATTAAGATAGGACGACCTGGTCCTAGATCTCCACATAGGACCACTGATAGCTGAACAAAGCCGTTATGGAGATGTGTAGGGTCTATATAAACTGTGTGTGTGTGTATTTACAGTGTGTCAGTAAACTGAGAGGACTGTCTAAATGTGTAGTGGGGTTTGGGGGCTAAGAATGGGTGAGGAGGATGAGGGGAGTCTGGCTCCCGGGCGTCACATCAGTTCATAGGGTCTAACACACACACACACACACACACACAGTGGAATGTAAACTGGGCAGGACTGACTACTACTGTCTGCCTGAGAGAGCAGAGATAAATATCTGGGTGACTGAAGGTGAGTATTACTAAGAGTTAAACATCCATGTGGATTATCGCTGACTGGAAGTAGTCATGATTGCATCTTCGCTATGAATTCAAGAGTGGTTACATTTCTCCAGCCCCATCCTTCAGCTGTTTACCAAAAAAAGGGGCGGGGTAACTGGCCGTGTTGTTCGAATCCGATTGCCCCTTTAAGGTGAAAACATAACTCATGTTGCCTCTATGTTAATGTTCTGCATTACAGACGCTAGTATGAGGTCATATAAGTGTGTGTCTAATTACTTGTGCGTGAGTGTGTGTGAGTGTGAGTGTTAGCTAGTGTGTGTGAATATTTTTTGCATGATCTGTGTGAAGGGTATACGCGAAGTGTGTGTGTGTGTGTTCGCGTGCGACATTAGGATCGTGGCATAGTCGCAATGACAACACCATGGAGAGAGAGAGAGAGAGAGAGACCACACGTCCAATCTCCAGGAACCCACCCAGGGGCTGGGGTGACGCCCTAGCCCACCACAGGGGCCTCCCTCTGGGGCTGGCCTCCTCCTCGCCGTGGGTGTCAGCCTGGGTGGCTGGCGGGAGAGGTGTGGATGGAGCTCAGAGCACTAACGCTGCTAATGTTAGCCTTTATTAGCCTCAGAGTAATGAGCTGCTGGGGTTTGATGTGGGGACCACACACGGCGACAGAATAAGTCAGGCAGTGCCACACGCAGGTTAATATGGGAGAGAGTGTGTGTGTGTGTGTGTGTGTGTGTGTGTGTGTGTGTAAGGGGTGTTGCTGAAGTTTGAGGGAAGTCATACAGGACAAATATCAAAGTGCTGGTAACAGTTAGAGAAGAAAATCGAAGACTGACTTTCAAGAAAAAGTGTGTGTGGGAAAGGATCTGTGGGGAGAGAGAGAAATGCTATTTGGCCCTACACTGACCACTGTGACTGACCCAAAACTAAGGAAAGCTCTGACTATGTACAGACTCAGTGAGCATAGCCTTGCTATTGAGAAAGGCCGTCGTAGGCAGACATGGCTCTCAAGAGAAGACAGGCTATGTGCTCACTGCCCACAAAATGAGGTGGAACTGAGCTGCACTTCATAACCTCCTGTCCAATGTATGACCATATTAGAGACATATTTCCTTCAGATTACACAGATCCACAAAGAATTAAAAAACAAACCCGATTTTGATAAACTCCCATATCTACTGGGTGAAATACCAGTGTGCCATCACAGCAGCACGATCTGTGACCTGTTGTTACAAGAAAAGGTCAACCAGTGAAGAACAAACACTATTGTAAATACAACTCATATTTATGTTTATTTATTTTCCCTTTTATACTTTAATCTATTTGCACATCATTACAACACTGTATATAGACATAATATGACATTTGAAATGTCTTAATTCTTTTGGAACTTTTGTGAGTGTAATGTTAACTGTTAATTTTGATTGTTTATTTCACTTTTGTATATTATCTACTTCACTTGCTTTGGCAATGTTAACATATGTTTCCCATGCCAATAAAACCCCTTAAATTGAAATTGAAGAGAGAAAGAGAGAGAATGAGAGAGTAATAGATCATGTGCATGAAAGAAGAGAAAGGGAGAATGATGGAGGGACATTAAGCGAAGGGAACGACAAAGTGAGAGGGTGAGAACATCAGTGAGAGAAGGGAAGGAGAGCTTTTTCCTCCCACTCTGCCAGCCTGGGGTTCCTCTACTCCTCTCCTCCCGTCCTCCAGAGACCCAATCCTGGATAGGACCCAGCTTTGTCCCCCCCACCCCCCACCCCCCCAGGGAGGGAGAGTCTGGTACAGGCAGGGCCCTGGCTGCTCTGGCCCAGGACCAGGACACACCCGGGGGCCGCAGTGCCCAGGAAAACCCCGGGCCGAAAGTGGATCACCAGGCCCAGGGGCAATAGGCTCCAATAGGGGCCGGAAGACTATTGTTCAGGCCTACACTCTCGCCTATAAGGAACGCAAAGCATGCAAGTGTGTACATGTGCTTGTGGACATACTCTCTACACATTCAATGTCATCTATTCCTGTATATAATCTATGAAGCCTATAACCCCAAGAGGAGGTCTCAACTGTAGAACAGGATTTACAGCACAAAACCACAGAGCTTCATTCCTCGCCTGTGACAAATTGCCAAACCACAACGAACATCTAAGGCAGCAGAAGAAGCTGGTATCTGCGATAGCAACAAAGGAATCATGACAGAATCTTCAATGGAAAGCTGTTTTCGGAGCTGATCACAGCTTTAGTACCACTGAATATCAATGATCAAAGCGTCTATAAAGCCTTCATTTTGTCTCTCTCCTCCTCCTCTCACTCCCCTTCTTCATCTCTCTCCCCCTCACTCTCTTTTTTCTCTCCGCCCCGTCTGTCTATCGCTGCCTTGGGGCACGGGGCTGGCAATTTGTTTCCCAGTTGCCTAGACAATGCAATCAGCTACAGTTCAAACCACACCGTTTCCGAGGGGACAATCGCCAAGGCGATGTTGCCTTGGGATTACATCATTGCTAGGAGAAAGAGACTGACTGTGTGTATGGACGTACAGTATGTGTGTGTGTGTGTGTGTGCATTAATATATCCAATGTCTGTGAAAATATGATGAATGTATAATCACTAAATATCAAGTTACCCCCAGTCTCCACCCTTTCTCCCCCTCATCTTCCTGATCTGTCGTTCTCTCTCTCTTTCTCTCTGTCGGGGTGTAAGGTTACAGCTGGCTCCAGACAGAGGGTCTACTACTGCCCCCCCCCCCCCCCCCCCTACTCACTACCCCTCTCACAACCTGACAGGAGGGACGAGAGGAGGGAGATGAAGGAGAGAGGGAGAGGATGGAGAAGAAGAGAGGGAAGGAGGAGGAGCGGGAGCAGGAAGAGAATAAAGGGAGGGGTAATTGAGAGCGAGAGAGAGAGCGAGAATAAGGTGAGGGAGGAGAGCAAGGAGAGGGAGGAGAATAAAAGGACAGAAAGGAAAGAGATGTGTGTGAGTGATTGGACACCTGCATGGTGTGCATGTAGAGAGACAGACAGCCTATATAGTATCTATAGGAAGACAGGAGATATGAATGAACCCTATATACTGAGCCCCTGTCACACACACACCCACACACACACACACCATCAGTCAGTATAAAGAGAGAAACCTAAGATGGAGGCAACAGATACACCCCTCCTCCTAACCCAAAGAGTGGCCTCGAGGGGCCCCAACAGGGTTACACCTCCCCCTCTTGCCTGACCCCACCAGATATCCCTTCTCCCTCCAAATGAGCTCCTTAACGATGAGGTCATCGGCCATGAGGTCACTCTCAGTGGCAGGGAGGAAGGGAGGGAAACAGAGAGAGACAGGGAGAGAGAGAGATGGAAAGAGAGGAAGCCTTCTGAATTGAAAGGGAGAAAGAGAGCGAGAGACGAGAGGGAAAAGAGAGAACAAGCTCTTTGTTGAACCCTACCCTACTGTACTCCCTCCAGTACACTCCCTCCTCCTTGAGCCACCTGCTCTCTACACTAGGACAGGAAGATGGATGTGTGTGTCTCACAGAGGAAACCGTTAAGCCTTCTCCGTATGCACACACACACACACACACACGATGCTGGCAGTCAAGCGAACACGCCCACCAATCGACAACGCAGGGAGAGAGTGGTAGACATGGTTGACAGACAGACATACGGAAGGACGGACGAACGGACAGTCTTTGCTGGCTGCTTGAAGATATTATGTACCCACCCACACACACAGACACAGAGAGAGAGAGACAGGGTGACAGATGAGACATCAAGACATGTCACTTTCTGTCTCTCACACACTGTCACCAAGAGCCAGACAGGATGACCAAAAGTATGCGGACACCTGCTCGTCGAACATCTCATTCTAAAATCATGGGCAAAAAATAATTTCTGTATGGACTTCCCTTTGTGCACAGGGGCACTGAAACAGGAAAGGTCCTTCCCCAAACTGTTGCCACAAAGTTGGAAGCACAGAATCGTCTAGAATGTCATTGTATGTTGTAGCGTTGAGATTTCCCTTCATTGGAACTAAGGGGCCTAGCCTGAACCATGAAAAACAGCCCCAGACCAGTATTCCTCCTCCACCAAACTTTACAGTTGGCACTATTCATTGGGGCAGGTAGCGTTTTCCTGGCATCCGCCAAACCCAGATCCGTCCTTCGGACTGCCAGATGGTGAAGCGTGACTCATCACTCCAGAGAACGCGTTTCCACTGCTCCAGAATGCAGAGAATCCAGAGAGACAGAGAGAATACAGGAGAAACAGAGATAATACCAGAGAGACAGAGAGAATACAGAGGCAGAGAGACTAAGTGAGAGAGGAGAAAAATATTGAGAGAGCAACAATGCAGTCGGAGTCAGTCAGCCCTCTCTTCAATTCCCACTTTTCATCTCAATTCAATCTCTTTTCCCTCCATCCATCCATCCCTCACTCACTCACTCCCTCCCCCTTCTTTAAAGAGCAAGACTGCGGTATCTCAGTCTTCATAAGCATCATCCCTCCCTCCCTCTCAATCTCCTCTCCCTCCATCTCCCTCTCTCTGTCCATCTTCTCCCGCTTTCTCTCCCACCCTCTCTCGCTCCCCCTATCTGCCTCCTAGCCATGGGAAGCCCAGAGGAGAAGACATCTCAGAGAGACAGATAACGGTTCTGTTCAGACCAGCCAAGCAGGGTAGAAATACTGCACCTAGCGCAGAATATATACTTGTAGAAATAGATAGCACAGCAAATATACATGTAGAATTACACTGAGTGTACAAAATATTAAGAACACCTGCCTTTTCCGTGACATAGACTGACAAAATCAAATCAAATTTTATTTGTCACATACACATGGTTAGCAGATGTTAATGCGAGTGTAGCGAAATGCTTGTGCTTCTAGTTCCGACAATGCAGTAATAACCAACAAGTAATCTAGCTAACAATTCCAAAACTACTACCTTATAGACACAAGTGTAAGGGGATAAAGAATATGTACATAAAGATATATGAATGAGTGATGGTACAGAGCGGCATAGGCAAGATACAGTAGATGGTATTGAGTGCAGTATATACATATGAGATGAGTATGTAAACAAAGTGGCATAGTTAAAGTGGCTAGTGATACATGTATTACATAAAGATGCAGTAGATGATATAGAGTACAGTATATACGTATACATATGAGATGAATAATGCAGGGTATGTAAACATTATATTAGGTAGCATTGTTTAAAGTGGCTAGTGATATATTTTACATAATTTCCCATTATTAAAGTGGCTGGAGTTGAGTCAGTGTGTTGACAGCAGCCACTCAATGTTAGTGGAGGCTGTTTAACAGTCTGATGGCCTTGAGATAGAAGCTGTTTTTCAGTCTCTCGGTCCCAGCTTTGATGCACCTGTACTGACCTCGCCTTCTGGACGATAGCGGGGTGAACAGGCAGTGGCTCGGGTGGTTGTTGTCCTTGATGATCTTTATGGCCTTCCTGTGACATCGGGTGGTGTAGGTGTCCTGGAGAGCAGGTAGTTTGCCCCCGGTGATGCGTTGTGCAGACCTCACTACCCTCTGGAGAGCCTTAAGGTTGTGGGCGGAGCCATCTCTGTCGGCGCCGGAAGGTGAATCCAGGTGAAAGCTACCACTACATGACCAAAAGAATGGGGACACCTGCTCGTTTGAAAATCCCATTCCAAAATCATGGTAATAATTATGGCGTTGGTCCCCCCCTTTGCTGCCATAACAGCCTCTACTCTTCTGGGAAGGCTTTCAACTAGATGTTGGAACATCGCAATCGGCATTCCAATTCATCCCGAAGGTGTCAGATCGAGTTGAGGTCAGGGCTCTGTGCAGGCCAGTCAAGTTCTTCCACACCGACCTCGCTTTGTGCACGGGGCCATTGTCATGCTAAAACAGGAAAGGGCCTTCCCCAACCTGTGCCACAAAGTTGGAAGCACAGAATTGTCTAGAATGTCATTGTATGCTGTAGCGTTAAGATTTCCCTTCACTGGAATTAAGGGTCCTAGCCCAAATCATGAAAAACAGCCCTAGACCATTATTCCTCCTCCAACAATCTTTACAGTTGGCACTATGTATTGGGGCAGGTATCGTTCTCCTGGCATCCGCCAAACCCAGATTCGTCCATCGGACTGACAGATGGTGAAGAGTGATTCATCACTCCAGAGAACACGTTGCCACTGCCTCAGAGTCCAATGGCGGTGAACTTTACACCACTCCAGCCGCCGCTTGGCATTGCACATGGTGATCTTAGGCTTGTGTGCGGCTGCTCAGCCATGGAAACCCATTTCATGAAGCTCCCGATTTTAAAGCGCTGTACGCTTCAGCGATCCCGTTCTGTGAGCTTGTGTGTCCTACCACTTTGCAGCTGAGCTGTTGTTGCTCCTAGACAATTCCACTTCACAATAACAGCACTTACAGTTGACCGGGGCAGCTCTAGCAAGGCAGAAATTTGACGAACTGCCTTGTTGGAAAGGTGGCATCCTATGACGGTGCCACGTTGAAAGTCACTGAGCTCTTCAGTAGGGCCATTTTACTGCCAATGTTTGTATATGGAGATTGCATGGCTGTGTGCTAGATTTTATACATCTGTCAGCTACGGGTGTGACTGAAATAGCCGAATCCACTCATTTGAAGGGATGTCCACATACTTTTGTAGATAATAGTTTATCTGTGTTTAATTGAAACTATAGTATTGAGAAATGTCTCATTGATATCCATTCAGGATTGAGGATTTACATTTTAGTCATTTAGAAGACGCTCTTATGCATCGTTAGTTCACAAAAGCCTTTTTTAATTTGATATTATTTAGGCTTACTTCAAGTTAGAATCACTGTCACATTTCTAAAACGGATTTAGTGTGTGTTCGAGAGAAGGGGAAAGAGCGGGGAAGAAAGAGTGAAAGGGGAGACAGAGAGAGGGGGGGATAGAGCGAGATCATGTGTTAAATAAGAGTTCTCTCCATCTCCAGGCTATGCCGGTCGTACAGAGCTGCCTGACAACTTGAAGTCCATGTTCAGGCCTATCTCCATGGTGGTACCAGACTCCACCCTCATCGCTGAGATCACCCTGTTCGGAGAGGGATTCAACAACTGCAAGGTAATACAAGTACAGAGGGAGGAATGGAGGGAGGGAGGAATGGAGGGAGGAATGGAGGGAGGGAGGAATGGAGGGAGGAATGGAGGGAGGAATGGAGGGAGGAATGGAGGGAGGAAGGAATGGAGGGAGGGAGGAATGGAGGGAGGGAGGAATGGAGGGAGGGAGGGATGGAGGGAGGAATGGAGGGAGGGAGGAATGGAGGGAGGGATGGAGGAATGGAGGGAGGAATGGAGGGAGGAATGGAGGGAGGAATGGAGGGAAGGAGGAATGGAGGGAGGGAGGAATGGAGGGAGGAAAGGAGGGAAGGAGGAATGGAGGAAGGGATGGAAGGAGGAATGGAGGGAGGAATGGAGGGAGGGAGGGAGGAAAGGAGGGATGAATGGATGGAGGGAGGAATGGATGGAGGGAGGAATGGATGGAGGGAGGGATGGAGGGAGGAATGGATGGAGGGAGGAATGGAGGGAGGAATGGAGGGAGGGAGGGAGGAATGGATGGAGGGAGGAATGGAGGGAGGAATGGAGGGGAGGGAGGGAAGGAGGGAGGAATGGATGGAGGGGAGGAATGGAGGGAGGGAGGAAAGGAGGGCGGAATGGAGGGAGGGAGGAAAGGAGGGAGGAATGGAGGGAGGGAGGAATGGAGGGAGGAATGGAGGGAGGAATGGATGGAGGAATGGATGGAGGAGGAATGGATGGAGGGAGGAATGGATGGAGGGAGGAATGGAGGGAGGAATGGAGGGAGGAAAGGAGGGAGGAATGGAGGGAGGGAGGAAAGGAGGGAGGAATGGAGGGAGGAATGGATGGAGGGAGGGAGGAATGGAGGGAGGGTGGAAATGGAGTAATGGAGGGAGGGAGGAATGGATGTAGGAATGGAGGAATGGAGGGAGGGAGGAATGGAGGGAGGAATGGAGGGAGGAAGGAATGGAGGGAGGAATGGAGGGAAGGAGGCAATGGGGGCGAGGAAATGGAGGGAAGGAGGAATGGAGGGAGGAAAGGAGGGAGGGAGGAATAGAGGGAAGGAGGAATGGAGGAGGAAAGGAGGGGAAGGAGGAATGGAGGGAGGAAGGAGGGAGGAATGGAGGAGGAATCGGGAGGGAATGAGGATGGAGGGAGGGAGGAATGGAGGGAGGGATGAATGGATGGAGGGAGGAATGGATGGAGGGAGGAATAGAGGGAGGAATGGAGGGAGGGAG